>NC_046974.1:20814023-20986523 GCF_009769545.1 Cyclopterus lumpus
TTGATGACTGCTACTTAAAATAAGACACTGAAGGACTGACAAGGCACTGAGTTAAGTGAAGGCACTGAGTTAAGTGAAGGCTCTGGGTTTGAGGGTTTGCTTGTCTATGAGTCGGTGTATGTGCGTGGATATATTTGTGTACGCCTGTGTGTGCCTGGACCTCCAGTCCATCTCTTCCTCACCGTGTGTGAGTGACAGACAGGTAAGTTAAGTTCCACGAGGGGATTTACTGGAATATGGAAATTAAAACAGGAGTAGAACGGAGGGAGCGGCTGACAATTTGATTTCCACCATTGCCATTGCAACCATTTTAGAGGGCTAACTTCCCTATATTTTGCTGTGACGGCTAAAACGAGCAGTGGAGTAGTGATGTTATGAAGCACAGAGAACCAGAGTGAATGAGTACAATTTAACAACGTTATGCTTCATGCACACACTCTTGTCACAGAAAAGGAATGCGCTTTGCCATTGCCAGATGAGTGACAGCTTTGTTCGGCTCGTTTTATGTGAAAAGTGTTGCATTAAAGCATGGTGGAATTAGCAAGCTAGCTAGCTAGCCAGCGGACGAATCGCTAGGTAATTCATGTTTTAACACACTTAACATTCTGACGATCAAAGGAGAGTCTCATCCTGCTTATTCTGCCGTCGAGGCTTAAATTCAATCAGAAGTTGTCCATCTATGTTTTATGTGACTATGCTCTCTTTAATTTCTTCATTTGCCAAATTGTCCTCCAACATTCTGCTTAAATCAAATAAAATGATGTCTCCTCCATTGCTATTAAGCCTTAATAAAACAGTTATATTTTGTCTTCCCTCTGGTAAGTAATGAGATTATGAAAAGATCAGAAGCTACACTAAGAAAAAGAATGATAAAATTGGATGGCATGTGAGCTGCTAAAACAACTATCGAGAGCAAAGACGGTATCACACTTGATTGATTTGGTGAATATGATCTCATTATTACAGTAAATCTCCTGTCAGCAGTCTCCCCTGGTAGGTCAGGACTTGTAAATTCAACAGCTTATGCTCTTCTCACAGTTTGTCAAACACCACACATTAGATAAATATGACTTATAGCTGTCCTACATCTGCTATACTCCGCTGTTTCTGTATCCCTCACATCATGCTGCACGATTCCCTCTCTTTCCTTTCTCTCATCTTCTCCCCTCCTTACTTGGTCTCCAACCATGCAAACATCCCACACACCTCTGTACCGCTCCCTGTCTGGTTAAGTCTTGTCTCTGAGCTTGCCTACAGTCAACTTTCTTTACCTGTCAAAAGCACAAAAATCAGCTAATCATCATTGTGTTCACGTACACTCAAAAGCACATCCGCAGTGAAACGCTTTGTGTTCCTCCCTTATCACCTCTAATGTTGTTTCTTTATTTAATCACAGGTGGGTGAATATTTGCTGTGTGATTACTCATTTTAGCTCATCGTACCAGTAATTATGCTTAATGGCAACAACAAAAGTATCACACATAATGACTGCTGTCAAAATCCTTCATTTGCATTCAGCTAGACTTCCTCTGAACACATTCATTATTACATTATTACAGTCAAAATTGAATCGGACAAGTCTTTGCACTGTATTACAAATCTGAATTGCTCAGTTTACTGCAAATCAAAAATATTTCGTAGCTGGGGTTTCCAGCTATTGTTTTAGAACTGTGTGCTCACTCCTTTCCTTTCTCTCTCCCTCCCTGTGTCTGGTCCTGTCTTGTCTCAAAGCATGCCAGTAGCCATGTCTCTCCTTGTGTGGCCAGCTGTGTCACAGGTGATCCATCACCACAGGTGGAGGTTTATTATTGGCCGAACCCCATGGGCCCCGCCGATCCTGACAAATCAGCTGTAAATGCCAGCCGTCAGCTGAATGCTCTGATTGGTTCTGACATGCGCAGCGGGCCTTATGCCAGCTTCATGGCCCCTAGACCCCAAAAACTAGGTGTAGACAGTTACGTGTGTGTGTCTGTGCATGTGTGTGCCTTCCTCTTCTACAATATTCAGCACCTGCTGTTGGGGGTTTATGCCTCTCGTTTCCTCACCCTTGTTCGCCTGGCTCAACAGGACACAGTAAAGCGGTCAGCTAAAAGTGTGTGTGTGTGTGTGTGTGTGTGTGTGTGTAAGTGTCATGCCACACTGTCGCCTTTGCGCCTACATGCTCATTCAGCGCTTTTCTGCTTAAAACTCAACCCAACAACAACTTTCTTACTAGGTTTCCTCCAGAAAACCTTTTTCTGCTTACCAAAAGCGTTATGAGTTATTTCTTGTGAATCCCCTGGCCAAAGTTTGTCAAACTTAATGTGGTCATTACCATGCACACACTGTCAAACTTACCCGGCTCTTAACTATTTTCATTCTGTTGCCACGATACTATGAAATATTAGATTGTGCATGGCCTTGTACTTTTTCTTCAAATATATTTTCACCTGCCACAGGATGATCTGCACAGAGCTCCTTTACTCCAGAGCTGATGACCCACAGCATCAAGCTGTTTACACAAAAAGGCAGGCAAGTGCTTCACATTAACTGGTTTGTTTACTGCCAGTTCAAGTTGGAGCCAAATAGGTTTGAGAGTTTCTCCACCATGACTCCATTGCTTTGTTTTACTAAAAGCAAGGTGTAATTTGTCAAAAGAAGAGTGTTGATGAAACGCGTGCCATCCATTGACATCCAATAGACTCTCTATAGATTGTAATATTCTTTCCAAGTAATATTGTAAATGTCAGTCTCTTGATGTGAAAGGCTTGGTCCAATAACATTGTAAGAAAGAGACCAAGTCACATAGGGTATGATTTAAAAAAAGAAAAAAGGGCTCAGGTTGACGGGATGTGCTTTGCTCAGTGGCTGCTGAAGAGTATAGCTTTGCTGTGACAATCATTTGAGATCATCGCTTAATCAGTTAAATACATTGTTCAGAAAAAAAGTTATTTTCTAGGATGAATCGTCTGTTCAAAACAGAGAGCAGTGTTGTTTCCCAGTGTGGCTGTTGTCTTGGCACATCAACCAACATACTCTGGTGGGTGATATGCAAACATTAGGTCAGGTTTTCTGGTCAAACAAGACGAGCTTTCCTGCATGTCCCTCAATTAGTTATTTGCTCTGGGTCAACCCTTTTTCCACAGAGCGGCCCACATTCAGAAATCGATGCTCCCCTTGAGGCGGGTCAAGCACACAGGTCAAAGGGCGTGTAAAATGACTTACTGTTTAGAACACGAGCTGAGAGAGTTTGATTGAAAAACAGTTGGATGCTTTTCTGAATATATATTAATCTGGATGCTGACACATAAACAATGAAGAAGATAAATCTGTTCTTCTTGAAAGTGTTTTGTGTTTCTTTGTTTTCCAGATGTCGCTCCGTCTTAAGCTTTTCCCTATATTCACCGCATCATGCACAAAGTTCACGGGTGTCAGTATTATGTATGGATAAAAAGAAGATCAAAGGCATACCAAATTCATTTTAAAAAGGCTTCCATCTTCTGCCGTATATCAAGTAAAAATCAGCTCTGTTTAGTGCTTTGCCTTCATGATAGCCTCATTATAAAAGAGCTTATGATTCATGCATTTATGATGGCTAAAAATAAGCCTGTCTGATGACAAGTAAGCACCCACAAAATCCAACCCTCAACATTAGCCTTTTTAGACCATTTACACAGGTGATTTAGGTCATCAGAAATATTGTGTGTGGCCTAAACATGTCTGGTTTAGTGTGACACCATGTGAAATAAATAAAGAGAGAGAGAGAAAAGCCTCTTCCACAAATAGTTCCCCATAGACTACTGCTCAGAGCAACGCAAACAACCTCCTCAGGGAGGGGTGGTGGTCGCTACGTCATTGAGTCACATGATGTATTTTCAAATGAAACTGTACTTTTGTTTCTCTCCCTAAATAAGTAGTGTTGTTTCCTTAACCTTACATGATACGACATGCAACAACGTGCAAGATTCTGCCGATACGGTAACTACTGTCGTTCTTCTCACGGGGACAGTCTCCAGGAAAGTCGGCTTTGTTCTACCAAGTGCCCATGAAATACAAAAAAAAAAGTCTAACTTTGGAACGCGGCACAAGCACACTGACACATCCCTCTCACGACATGTTTGTGTGGGACTGTGTGTGAGTCAGATCTACTTCGGCCCACTCTCGTAGCGGGGGGTCCTCGGCATGCGAAGTGTTAAACAGTCCGACTTCTCACAGTGATTAGCCGCTTCCAGCAATGACTTCACTGTTTTTTTTGTTGTTGTTTTTTTAAACCGTTTTTTCACCCCCTCTTTTCTCAACAAAAGCTAAGAATCGAGAACACCCACCCAAGTGTGTTAGTCGTAATAACAGCTTCATAATGAACACGATTTACGAGGAGAAGCATTTGCCTAATGCTGCTCGGGTGTTAATGCGTGAAGTAAACGTAGAAAAAAAGGAGAAGTTCCCGGGAATGTGGGGCAAAAACACTTATTGTCTTTGAACACTGAGCAGAAAGTCTGCAAGGAGGGTTGAGTTTGACACGAGAGACGTTGGGTTCATCCCGTCTGCCGCCAACGTTTAATATTGATTTCCTTGACAGATGGCGGCAACGCTTTCCCAAACCCAAGAGAACATTTTAGTTACACAAACATAACCATAACAATTGGGACAGAAGCTGAGAAGCAGCATACCTAGATAATAAAGGCTCTAGAGGTCAAGAACAGTTCACAGAACAACTTCACAGCTTCGCAGCTTTAATTACAGGATGGATTCGGATGTCACAGAGTTACACAGCAGGTGTCTCAGTTACGCACATCGATTAGAATGGAGTACTGCAAATCACACAGAAGCAGACGTACTTAATGCCTTGTTCACACTACTTGACTTTAGGCCCGATTTTCTACTTTGCAGACAGTTTTTGGGAGTTTCCCGACCAAAGAAAACCCAGAATCAGAGGTAAATTAGTGGCTTAACAGAAGCTGTAGAGGGGAATTAAGTGAAAAATAATTATATTTAACCAGATAATTTAATAAAAACTGATGATATCATTTTTGATCTGATTAGTTAGGAAGAGAAAAAAAAATTAGTATAATTACATTTTGATATGGTCAAGCAATGTGAATACTTCAAGACAGTAGTGGGGCTTTGGGCCTGGATGACCGTGAAGAGAAAGCGACAAGAGTGGTGTTATTATTATTATTATTAGTATTATTATTATTATTATTATTATTATTATTATTATTATTATTATTATTATTATTATCATGTACAGACAGGGAATCCCTTAGTCCCCAGTGAATTGGCCCATACTTTCAGCCACATTGTTCCTCTATCCTCACTTCAACACACACACACACACACACACACAATCGCCCACGAACAAAGAGACATAGGTGTGAGCAACGGAGACTAGAGATTAAAGATTTAAGCCACCGATAAAGTCAATGGGAGGGGCAGAAGGAAGAGAGAAAAGGTAAAGGGGAGAGGGAGTTAAGCATAAATAAATACCAGTGATACAGAAAAAGGCAGAGAGTGAGGTCGCCGAGGAAAATAAACTGCTGGCTTGGCATGGCCAGTGATGTCAGAGAGAGTCACTGGAGGGATGAGACAGGCAGCTGTGTGTGTGTGAGTGTGTGTGTGTGTGTGTGTTTTGTTTATGAATAGAGCAGACAAACAGCTAAGTCAACAAAAAAATATTTTTTTTTCCTAAAATAATGTATCTAAAACAGCATTTTGTGTTGTTCAGCAAATCAACAACAACGTGTTTATATTGTATTTATAATTATTGTTGCTCCAAAGGACGCCACATGTTTCATTTCACAGTTTGTGAAGTCTGGCAAATTGTTCCCTAAGAAGAAAAATAAATCAAGCTGAAAAAATTATTTAGTTGTCCTAATTTTGTATTTCCATGTTACTGTTTTTTAGTAATGCAAGCAGGTATTATGAGGTCTGACATGTGAGATCTGAGGCAATCATGGCATTCATGAGCTGCGATGACTACTAAATATTGAAGACGTAACCGAATTTCACATGACTATCATGTAAAGGAATAATGTAGAATTGTTAATATCTTGCTGTTCAGCAGCCGCCTTATACACGTTAAAGACACAAGCTGTAAAATATTGGCCTGAGGTTCATATTTGGAGTGAAAATCGATAGATTCAATCTGCTTTATTGGAGCAGTCACTGCTTATGTTTTTATGTTATTCATCTAAAGCAGTCTAATCAGCTTTGTGCAGCCTGTCTAACATTGACAGAGAATATGTTTGTCAGTAAATGCAGACAATAGATTTAGGCTTTAAGTCCTTCATTTGAGAATAAGTGATCATTTTAAAATACTTTTTAAATCTGAACTTCCTGAATGTGAACATGCAATAAGTTGTATATCGGAAATCACTCTTGTCACTTCACATCATAACATCCTTTTATCTGTTGTTTATACAGGGTTTTATTCAGGTTTAGAGATGTGCACATTTTGTCTCTAATTTTGTTGATTGCTACCAAGCTAAAAGCTTCGAGCTGCCAGGGAATATTAACTGAAGACAGTTTGAGATGAGATTGTTTGTGAGATAATTGACGAAAGGTCAATTGCCTGAACTCGTCTCATGAAGCAAAGGCACTGTTCTCAAATTACTTTTTTCTTGTTTATGATGTGGCAATGCCAAAAAAAAGGCCATATTCACTGAAATAACATCAAGAAAAGCCAATGGCAACACTAGTAAGTAAGAAGTTATGTATATATATACAGTATATATATACAATATATATATATATTGTATATATATACAGTATATATACAATGTATGTATATATATACATATATATATATATATATATATATATATATATATATATATATATATATATATGTATGTATGTATATACAGTCTGCTGTTTGTAGAAATTTGTTTCAGAATTTCAGAAAAAAAGCCCAGAATTATACTGTGCAGTTCCTCATTCAATTTGTAGAAAAGAGATAATTATGGCATCTGATTGTTTTAGGTAATCAAAGCATGTCTCAAATCAGGAAATGTGTGTGTGTAACTGTGTTACAACCGTTGTCTTTTGGAGCCTTTGCAAATCCCTTTCATGTGTACATCGCAAAATCCATCACAGCAGGAAGCAAAAGCACACAGCAGAGAGGATATTACCTAGCAGCATATGCAAACACACACACTCACACTCACACACACACACGCACACACGCGCGTGCACACACACACACACACACACAACATTGATGCTGGCTTTCGGCCACTTCCGTTCATGCTAATCAGAGGAAAAGAGAAAGTGCCAGAATATCAGATGCAGCACAGCAGGTGAACAACCTATTGGGATGGAAAGGGGCGTGTGTGTGTGTGTGTGTGTGTGTGTCTCTGGTTATGATACAATCATTTGACAGGGCATTAAGTAAAGGAAAGGGTATTCATTTGTGTTGGTCCTTATCTTAGATTAAGAAAAAAGAAAATCAAAGCATGGATTTTAGCTTCAGCCAAAAGAGCTGATTATGGGGAAACTACACGATGCATTTCTTACAAGCTTTTTCAACCGTAAGGCTAATTTAATTATGGACTACATCAAAGAGTAACTGCACCCAGACAAATAATCTGGCATTCGCTGCCAACTAGTAGTCATAAAGGCTTTTCCCCCAGACCTACCGTGTAGCAGGTCACAACTACAACCACTGACCACACCTAGCTGTAGCTGTGCATGTTGCAGGAGGTTCAACACACTTACATTACACATTACAGGCCATACAGGCCAACGCAGACATGTCCCCCGCCCCCAGATTCCCACAATAAAAGCTGGCTTATCACAGCATTCTCATTGCACTGTTAAACATTATTAGAGTTTAGTGCTGCTCACTGGCTCAGTGGCTAAATGCAACAGCATTGTGATTGTGTAGTCAACAAACGGCCTTTGTTGTGCATCTGTTTAATAGGACTTGTTAGGCTATTGTTTCATTGAGTTGGTCAACCTGCAAGCCGCCACAGTGAACGTCTTACCTCACTGGGGGGACATTTTCACATAGAGTCGGTCCCTTGACTCACTTTAAAAATGTAAAATAAAAAGATCCAACTTTCTATTGTGTGTACAGCACAGCTAAAATTAGACCCAACCTGTCACGACATTGTATCAGCAGGTTTAAAAAGGTTGCCACGTGGCACAAAAAGTCTACTCTCCAAGGGAATTAATAAATTAAGAGGCTCAAATCGCAGCAAAAGCAAGTAATGGTCCGATTACCTAAAATAGAAGCTATGAAGTGTTTGCAAAGCCCCAGAGTGCTTTGATGTCTTGTCTGTTTGTGCGGCCAGTGAAATAATCGTTGCTTTTTTGAGCGGAGGCCGAGGAAATACCAAGGTCATGTTAGAAATATGACAATGCGGAGGAGACAATTGGACATGTGGCTCTTACCTTGTTGGAGAGAAAACAGGAAGCAATGTGACAAACAAGATTTGGGAAAGAGACAGAAAGAGGGAAGGGACAAAAACAGGAATAATGTTAGATTTGTCTCATCCAGTAATATATGTACAGAATCTTAATTACATCAATGTTTGTACTTATACACTGAACAAAAATGGAGAAACAAACGCAATACAGATCAACTTGCTTGTGACACTTCAAACCAATGTATGTGCATTTCATTGTATCGTGTGATTTGTCAGGCCATGTGTTACTACATAGTGTGTATTTCTATGGTACCTTTCACAGCCAATTACAGAGTGCTTCACAAGTGCACATAAAAATACAATATCACAAAATACAGCATGAATTAGTGGTAACAAATGTTAATGCACATTTTAACCAGAAAAGTTTAACTTCGGTAATTAGGTTGACAAAGACTACAATCCCACTGAGAGAACACTCTCCATAATTTGAATGCAAAGAGAGCCAGATGGCATCGTCAGCCCAAATGGCCTCAACATGTTGCCGTTATTCGACTCATTACTGACCAGTCACTTCTTGCTGCACGGTCAAGATGCTCTCGAAGGTATTGTGTCGTCTGAGTTCAGACTAAATGTGTAATTAACAGAAAGGAATCACGCTGATGTTGTCGTGGCTAGTGTCCAATAATAATCGGGATGGGGAGTGATCCATCTTTAGTGAAAAAATTGTCTCTTAGTAGTCTGAAGAAAAAAAAATCGGCCTCGCAATCTGCCTCACAATCTGTACGGCATACGACACCCTTTGGCCGCTGTCATTTTTTCCAAGGTTGTAAAAATGATGTATCGTGTGTGCTTATTTTCAACAATTTTGCATTCCTTTTATAGTGCTGAACACACACAGCCATCACAATTGTCACACCGTTTCTCACTAAACAGCTGGTGCCCTTGGGTACTGGCACTAAAGCGTCATGCTTAAGGGCACATCGGCAGGAGCAGATGCGAAACAAGCGAGCGCTGCTCGTTCACTTTCCCGGCCGAGATATATATTTTTAATAGAGGGCTGCTGGTTGCCTTTCACTCACAGGTCTGCCTCTTTGGCCCCTCTGAGCCTCATCAATACCAAATGTATAGAGCTTCAGTCGACACAAAGGTGAGCACTCACAATAAAAAAAAAAGAGTGCACGTAACTACAGAACCTTGCACTCCTCTGATTCACTCCACCACTCTCCTTTCCCTATTGTCAGATCACTGACACGTTTCCCTGCTTTTACTTTGGGTACTTCACATCACGTGTATGGACTAGGCTTCTCTTTCTCAGTTAATAATGATGTTTTTGACATCTAGACATATATATTATATATACTTTGGATTGTGGTTGGAGTCTCCACACAAACGAGTTCTGATCATGTTAAATAACTACAACACATGAGTAGTCCCACCATGGTTTGAGAACTGCACCGGTGTTTCCTTTCGCTCATAGCTCCTCCGGCATGCCTCCTCGCTCCTCGAGACGCACTTTAGGAATAGTGGTGCCCTTCAAGATGGAGCACCGAGATCGAGATTTCTGGGCCACAAGCCGAAGGAGCGAGGACACGAGGAGGCGCAAAACCGAGAGACGAAAAAGGCCCCATTCCTCTGTCTCTTGAATGCAGCTTCAAGGGAAACATGGCGCAGTGAGTAAATTCATCGTCGGCCCTCTTCTAATATCCCAGTACTCAAAGAGTGGGCGATCGGGGACAAATAGGCAATGTCTCAATCAATAACAAACGTACGACGGACTACCGTAATCCATTCATTCACTTACACGGCACATATCCATGGTTAACCTGTGTTTATCCAGACGGATACATTGCTTGAGAGAGAGATGTTGCTTTGATGAAAGAGAAGATGAAAAAGAAGGAATCAAACAATCAATGATGACCCCGGATGTGGGTGTGGGTGAGTCCAGGAGAGCCTACGCATCCAATAAATCAATGCATCCTTTCAAGTAGCCAGTCTGATTAGCATTACTTTAACACCTTGCGTCGTCATCATCGACTGTGGCTTCCCTCTCCAGCATTCACGTTGAGGATGAAAGGTGCGGATCAATGGTTTTCATGGGATTCAGGTACAGCATAGATCACAAGTGACGGTGCAAAGCCGCTTTGAAAGTGGATGTGCCGATAAACACGAACTCGTGGGGCACGATGTTGTGTGCACGCGTCACCGCGTGCTTGTGCTCCAGGTTTAGGTGTGCGTGTTAAATGTCTGTGAGAAGGACGTGTAAATACAGCGCCTCATGTGTGTGTGTGTGTACGCCTGTGTTTAGTAAGTCATTTAGTAATTATGTAAGTAATGTAAGACTGCAGTATGCAATCAGCCACTGGGTAAAAAGAAAAGCAATAATGAGTGTACGAATATGAAGCATGCTTATGTACTGCAATGCGTGTTTAAAGATGCTGGCTGCGTTTAGCGCTAGACATCAATTCAGAATGGCATCAAAGAGACAGGTCTCCTTATTTACCTATGTCTGTTTTTAGTCTCTCCTGCCCCTATTTTGTAACCATTGTTCACTGTTATTGAAGTCATCAGCACATTTATTTATTTTTATTTATTTAGCAATAAATAGAAGAAATATTCCAGTCCACTGGTTTCCTCATTTGCAAACTCACAACCTCTTTTTTTCCTTTTCATAATTGTCAATTTCCAAAAGAAGCATCCATGAAATTAATTTGTGGTTGAATGTGATAAATATAGGCCCCTATTACATACAGGTAGGGGTTGCTATGGAAATCGAGAGACAACGATGCCCAAGCCGGGATGTGGAGCACAAAAGCAAACACCTGAAGAGTAAAAACAAGGAAAGACACAATTTATTCTTCATTATTAAAATGGTTGCGTTGCGATGTCTCATGATCATGTTACGATAGTTTCAGCTCGATGTGGAGTGAGACTTTGTGCCTATGTGGTTACACTCGTATCGTTACACGTTACTTGTGGCTTAATGTAGAGAATTAGACGTTGGAATTGTCTCTTGGTTAGCTATATTACGTACTCTGTGTGTTCTCCGTGAAGGTGTGTGGATTGATACACGTTCACACTTGTGAGCTGTGCATTTATTTTCTTCCTGTTTATGTGGGAATGCAGCCTTGAATTTGCATCTCTTATATAACAGGCAGACAGTCACAGCCCATCACATTTTTTTGCAACAGAAATCCATTTATCTCTCCAGCAAATACATCAGGACAGGCAATCCAAGCCAAGAAAAAGTCATCAAGAGCAGGAAGAAAACAGGAAATACGAAGGAAAAAATAAATGAATAAAACTTAAATCTGGCGTGTTGATCCCATCCCACCTTCTGCCCCCATCAAAGGTCTAACATCACTATAAAAGTGTGCGTGTGCGTGTGCGTGTGTGTGTCTGTTGGGGTACTTTCAAACATTTTTTGGCAGCGTTATCTATTTTTTAAACTGCCTGTGGAGACAAAAAAAACAAATGTTGAGAGTTGATGGATTTTAAATGTGTTATGCATAAATTGCTCTGGCTTTTGAGTAAACATGATCTCTTGATGAGTCTGCTGCCTGTTGTCACTCAAAGTGATGTGCTGCGGACATGAAGCACTTTGGTATTTAGAGAGCGGTGGAGGGAGCGAGAGGGGGGGGAAACACGAGAAGATGAAGGACAAGAAAGAGAGAGACTAAGTTGCCGAGCCTCTTCCCAGTCCACTAACAACAAAGGGTGACAATGAGTGGAAAAGGGAGAAAAAGAAAAGGGATATTAGCCCTGAGCAGAGTGATAAGAGAGGGATGTAAGCGGCTTCCTCTTATCAGTCCAGACAGAAACAAACCCAGTCCGTTCCAGCTCATAGCCAAAAGACAGAAAAAAAAGCCCAAAGACACAGAAAGATACACATGCGAGCATTTGTTTGAGCCGAGTAAGCAAATAAACTTCTTCTTTTTTTCTTCTTCTCTCAAACAGAGCCGTGGATGTTGACTGGGAGCTTCCCCAAAAGAGCCACGAAAAACAACTCAAATATGTTTGCCTCTTGTGCTACTTCGACGAGAGACTGAAAACACAGCGTCTGATGCCAGTTCCATTCTGACACGAATAGCACGCGTTGTGCAGTGTGTGGCTGTGCTCCAAAATTGATATTTGGATTCAGAGCGGTGGCCAGTGGAATCTGGAGCATTCATCTGCACGGAGCGCAAGCCACAGCCTGTAGCAGGCTGACCATCACGCATACAATGTGCATAGTGGGAGTAAAGAGAGAGAGAGAGAGAGCAGAGTATCATGTGTAACGTTAGATCAGAAGGATTCCGTATTGATCAGTTCTCGACCTGGCCGTGCCTCAGGTGTACAGTTAAAGATGAGCGGGATCATTGCACTCCCGAGATGAAATGACCAGGGATGCAACTATTTATCCGACACATAGACTTTATCTCCCTCCCTCGCATATTGAGTTGAATGCTCGGGGAGCGGATAAGGGGAGTACGGCCGTATCCCTAATACTTCACCTCCCCGTAATCCCTTTCGTATCAGAGTCAATGTTTGTATTTCTGAGCTAAGCGTGATTGTTATTCTGTAGAGTCAACTATATGACTGTACGGTGATGCAACACATCCTTGCTGGTGTTAATATTGACATCTATTCCCAAATGTATGAGAAAATAAAACGGCTTGTCATTGTTGAATATGGCCCACATTGCCATCCAACTATTCAATCATTCCTAATCTTGTAAGACCTATTGTGAAGAGGAAGAAAAAATCCACCGTATCGATATTTAAAATAGGAGAAAACCTCTGGTACCATGGTACCAATCATAAAATATTCACATTCAATTGCATTTAGACATTTGTTTGACCAAATCTAGTTTGTATTGCAGGTGCCTTTAAGCAACAAACCAACTTTAAAGTAGTGCACTTTTCACAGACTTTGGTAACTGATTTTCTTCTTTCTTTCTTTTTCATGACCCAGCTCTTCAATTGCACTAAGCCTACAAATCCAGTCAGGCCGATATTGAATGGCTCAGTGGTGGACAATCTGTCAGGGCCTATCAAAATGGGTTTGGTTTGATTAGCATCACAGGAGCCACTGGCTATCAGAGTCAGAGTCCTAATTGCATTGGGCTAAAGGTTTTTCAAGTCACGACTGCACACTTTATAATGAATGCAGCCAGAAGAGTCATAATCTGGTATTGGAAAGCACTTGGCCGTGGGTGACTTGTAATTGCTGTGAAACACAGAGCAGTTTATACCACTGCACACGTTCTTGTCAATAAATTCTTAAATATAATCTTCAGGTTTTTGGTAGTTTAGTTTACATAAATAATGTCTGCATTTTCGGGAATGAAACCAGCCTATTTTCAAATGTGATAATGTGTGGCACAAACAATCCCTTTTTTTTCATCTAAATCATCTACCATCCAATCCTTCTTCCACGGTATAATTGTGAATCAACCACTTGACAATATTACGCAGGCATGATGCATTAGCTTTCTCAAACAGGCAGTAGATAAATCCAAGGGGACACACATTAAACTAAACACAAGGGGTTATTTATTGTCTCCATGGGACAGTAGACATTTCTTTTATCTCATATCACAATCTTGAATAAGTACGAAAGTATGACGAAATACGCGACTTTAGAGCGAGTAATGGCTTCGCACAACACTGGCTCATAATGATTGGTAGCCAATAAGGGAACAGTTAACAACTGCTAATATTTGGTGAGAGGAGGTAGGTTTTAAAAGAGGGAGTAATTGAAACATGCTTCAAGTGCGTGCAGCCCCAAAACTGTGCAAATGCACATAGGCAAGTGTGCATGTGTTTCCATACGGGTGTGCATGTGTGTGCAGAGTGAAGTGGTGTACTTGGCAGCCGCGGCTCGCTCTAATTCTGTGTGTTAATCTCTTTTGAGTGGGGGTTAATAGCACAGAAGGCTGAATGACAGACCCTTCCAACATTCAATGGCTGTTTGGCTCCAGAAGTGTATCTGTAGCCCAAAAAAGCTTTTCACCAGCCAAATCATGCAATGACAACTTGCTTTATCATCACATCCATTGTCTGTGGTGTGCCAACCCGCATCATATAGGAAGAGGGGCTGGCATGGGGATTCAAAGCAGCTGCAACAGTTGGGATTCGAAGGAGCCACACACATGTTTGGCCCGAGTTAAAAAAATTCAGCTTGCGTGAACGAGGCGCATTTTTCTCATTGCGTCATTAATCACATCCATACGCATCTGTGCATTGACTTTGTATTAAAAAACATTCCCAGTTCCTCCAGACTCAGGTCTATGTCAGTGTTACACCTCAGGTTGAAGTGAGTGCTGCTTCATGTTTTTCATTATTTATATAAGTTACTGAATAGTTACCTCGTGTCCTTAAGATGCACTTTTGGGGTTAGAATTGACTGTAAAGGGAATATTTCTAACTAGTTTTTTTGTGCATACTGTGATATTCTTTACTATCTCAGGTTCAAACTGCATCATCTTTTCAGAGTTATGTCCTACTCAACTGAGAACAAAAAAATGTGAACAAAGTTAATGTAATAAGGTGTATTTGATCTTTGATACAGTAATGTGGGTTATAATAAATATTATAATAATTAAATGGATTCATTTTATAATATTAGAAAAATGTGCTTATATATATTTTCACATTTATACAAATGCATGAACAATATTTTTACACTTTTTACACAATATTTTTACACTTTAAACAATAATCAAATGCAAAGACAGTTATTTAACAATATGCTCGGTAGTTACATTTATACAGTTACAACCGTCCCTTTGAGGGCAGCCATGATGCTGATGTGGCACCATGGTGAAAATGAGTTGGACACCACTGAACTGACATGCACCTGTAGCAAAGAGACTCTATGTGAACAAACACTTTGTAATGTTAAAGTAGTCAAAGATTCCAGTTTTAAAAACGGTGTTGCTTGCTGCTGGATTTGAACATATGAGAAGCTCCTGTCCAAGTTGAACCAGCCATTTGTCAGATAAATTAGTGACTTGTCTCACAGTATTCGTTTGTTCAATAAAAATGTTAAACTTGTAATGTAAAAATAAGACAAGGATGTTGACCAGCAATTAAAAAGCATTTGATTTGTGGAGGTTGAAGCAGGAAGAGAGGGCATTGGAAATCTGTGCCTCCAAAATATTATTTTCTCTCCTTAAAAAGGCCCTGCAAATGGACTATATCAAGGCAACAGGGAGGCAAGTAGGCAACCACACGACCATCAGCCACTGTCCAGCTTTTATCAACCAGCTGTGCTCGACATCCCAGTCACTATCTGCAAGACAATGCTAAGTCAAATGAGCCTATCAACCCAACTGGCGTTGTGCCCATTACTCTCCAACCCCCCCCCATTGCCAGGCTGGTGTTAAGTGCTCATTAAGCCTGAAGAAAAATGCTATAAGAGAAAATGAAAACGCTCCCCTGTGATTCCTCCTATTCAAAATGTTTTAATAAACAGTGAGAAAATAGTGGTGCAGGTTGCTACTGTAGCAACTCAATTAGGGGCTCAGTGTGAGTGTCCTCAGTGCATGCATGTGTTGAGCCTCAACATACCGCCACATTGTAGGGGATGAGCTGTAAGGTCGGGCTGGAGCAGCGTTAAGTCTGTATTTGTTTAATCAATGTTGAAGTGTCTCCTTTTGCAGTAATGCATTACCGGAGCGCTGAAGTATGCAATGAATAGAGTTCTGACCCTAATATCCAGATTGATTAAACACATGCTGCAATATTTGTGAAAATGGTGACCCAATTCAAACGTTCAGAACTGAGGAATTTAGGCACCTTTGTTGTACCTTTAAAAAAAAAAGAAGCTTTCACTAGTCTGAATGCTCGTTAAATCTTAAATGAAAACACCGTTTTGATCTTTAATCTATTTGGACATGACGGTATCTATATAACCTACAATATTCAAGATAAGATAAGTTACACAAATTTCGAGTGTGAACCGGCAACTTAGTGTAAGCCACTATTTCTAGTCTTTAGAAATGTTTTTTAATATGTTTTTCATCAAGGCCTACTTTCAGTATGCACTGTATGAGAGCTTTAACGGTTTACCCACTGAGCGTAGCTCGGTATCTCTCAACAAACACCATTAAAGAAAGGCAGGGGGAACTAACATGCACACACAGAAAGATGTGCATTCAAAGAGATGCACAGCACCTACATAGGCAGGCAGTCAAGTGTGTATTTTGTGCACAATCTGTATATTTCTCTCTATTTGTTCCGTGGTTGGTTTGACAGAACTGGGACAACCAATTGTGAAGTTAAAAGACACCATAAGGCACTGTGTCTACGACCCCATGTTTAGTGCTGACGGCTGAGCCAGGGCACACTCTAAGTAATGATGGCACCATGTGGCTCACAAGGGGTTGCTTTTAACTGCTTGAACGTCTGCAGTGCAGTGGTTTATCCTCCCATACAAGTCTCCAGAAGTATACACACACACACACACACACAGACGGCATATAGATTCAAACCTTCAATGTTTCATGGGTTTAGAAATCAGTGTGGCCTCTATCTAAAGTGGACATAAAGATTCTTTTGTGCACTCAATAAATACATAGGTCCATAAAGGCACGTGCCAAACCACTCAGCACTTTTTGCATATTTATATGGAAACATAAAAAGGGGGTTGAGTTTCAGAGAGAATATGCTTTATTACTGTAATGCTTTGTTAGCAATTGTGTGTGTGTGTGTGTGTGTGTGTGTGTGTGTGTGTGTGTGTGTGTGTGTGTGTGTGTGTGTGTGTGTACTAGACAGGGAGAGAGAGTGCTTAATGGTGTCTTCCATTATGTAGCCCCTTGTTCAATGCTTCTTTGCCATTAATGGTATTAAACAAATTCCGTTTGCTCCCCCTGTATGGCTCAAAGTAGCAATTAGCTGCCCTTTAGAAGAGATCACAAGAACTCAAGTACTCCTACATAAAGGGATAAGTTGGCCTGAGGCAAATTAAGTAACTGTGAAATAGTGAAAATTAGAATTAAGGTGATGATCCTCACAGTATGTGATGAAGAGCTTTGTTTCTGAAGATGGAAATGATCCTTTGTTCAATGGAAGTAGAACACATGATATAAATATATGGGAATGTCTAATATAGTACATTTCCTGTATACTTTATGAGACACTAGACTTCCTGCAGACCGTGTCTGTTCGTTTATGTTCATAAAATAACAAAATACCCGGCCGGCGTATGTCACGGACACACAATGCAGTCGGAATATCGTACGTATGTGGGCAGTCACGTGTGCAGCAGCTTCGCAACATTTACATTCAGCATGCGTGCATTTGTAAAGTGGGAATACATAAACAGCTGGTATCAGTCACTAAGTTGCATTGCACTGCTTGACCACTGCAGACCTCATGTACTGCTCAGCATGTCAAACAAAATAGCAAATGGGCACTGGTTAGAAAAAAAAATCAAGCTTGTGCACCATGGCAATGACACACCTTCGTAGATGCAAAGCTTAGCCATAGGCTCCGGGCCATTACAAGGATCACTAGCATTCACTTTGTAGTTAAAGGTCTCAAGAAATGGCTTTGCGATTGTCATTCTCTGTCATGCTTTGATGTGTTTCTGCATGAAAATGAGTATTGGGGGGCGGGGATAAGTGGAGGGAAAGGCAAAGTGGACACTGATGTCAACTCTCACTATTGACAGAGCACTCAAGTTCTTTGTCTTCCAAATTTAAGCTGCGGTGGATGTCAAGGGCCATTAATCCTTTCTTTGGAGGAGCTTTTTCCCTTGATTGGATAGTTATAGTCAGGAAAGGGGAGTGGGGAGGGAACAAGCTGCAGCAAAGGACCTTGGGTGGGATTCGAACCGGAGACGCGCCAGTAAGGACTCCGCTATTGAGCTTAAAAGCAAATGGTCCGCTTGTTTTTAGCAGTTTACAGCACTGACCGTGATAAGCTGATGAGGGCGGATAGGCTCTGCTTGTACTTGTACTTTTAGCTCCTAAACGGCTCGTCTGTCTTCATCAAAAGTTCGGAGGCAGTGCTTACAGTCAATCACGGACACTTTTAATTGTTGAAAGAAGCCTAGGGGTCAAAATGGCATTTATTCCAAACACAATATAGTTGAAAAAAATGTAAGTGCTCGCAGTGGGTTCAAGGTTCAAGAGTAATGCTGCATAGTTGAAAATGCAGTAAGATAGGGGTCATAGCTGTTTGTATGTATTAAACACATGTTTGTATTTTCACACCAACAAAGATCCTGGGGCATTTGCGTGTCTCTCTTCAGAAGAACAAATCAAACTTTGGCATTACATAAACTCTGCAAACATGCAAAGAAACCAAGTATACGGAGGCCCCACAATACAATATTATCACGATACTTACGATATTATTACAATATTGTGATATGCTGTGTATCGCGATATCAAACATTGCGATATATCGCGATGTATATCCTATTTTGTGGATATACATATCCACAAAATAGGATATACATATATGGATATGTATACTCATACAATACCGGCACTCAAAATATCGCAATAGTATGCTTCATCGATTTCCTCCCGGTCCTATTGTAAATGCCTACTGATGCGCGTGGCTTTCCAGAACGACCTCTGTTCATCTCTGTCTGTTCAGAGTCAAAGTTTATCGGACGAAGGTGGCTGGAGAACACAGATAATAAGAAAAGGAGGGAAGAGGATACAGGGTCCCGATCTTACATACACACAGAATTGATGAAATTGATGAATTGATGAATTGTGAAAATCTCACATTTGACTGGACTACCTTACAGCATTGCATTGACCTGCTAGGCAACTAAACTGGGAAAAAAACGAAAAAAACACACTGTAAATTTGTCCTCGAAAGTTTGACGTGCCAGTTCACTAGAAGCTCTCCGGTGTCTATTACACAATGAGTGCAGGTTTGTGCTTGTATGTAGATGGGTGGAGATGAGCAAATGGAGGTGAACCCCATTACTTAAACACAGTAATGGCTTATTGGATGTTGCACAATTGAAATAGGAATCTCTACATGTAATTACCATTGTCTGTGTTACTATATTCATTAGTTCTTACATTGGTTATTAACAACTTCATGAACTTCGACCTTCACTGCCAAAGCAGGGGCACATCAATATTCCATCGGTGTGCTTTGCCTCCTCGCCCTCCCCCCTCTCTCTGTGCATTCCCTCTCCCCCTTTCCCTTACACCTCTCCTCATCTGTTTTCTGATCCTAACATCGAGCAGAGGAAATCACTTCAGACAACCGAGTCAGAACAATTTGCATATAGCCTATCAAAGAGGCCTTACCATTGCATGGCTCATTCATATTCATGAGGTCATCACAAGGCTGGTGCCCTCATTGGCCCTGCCAAGGCTCAAAACCCGCCTCTGTGATCAGAGCTATTAGCTATTGGACGACTCTTCATTAGCAACCACATCCCCGTTGACCCCGTTGCCAACGGTTGGAGATTCCTTTTCTGATTGCACGTGCAGAGTGATTCAGGGCCATAAAACTCAAGGTGGATTGAAACAAGGTGCTCTGAACTGCGAAGCACTTCTGCAGTATTATCAGTGAGATCATCTCGTACAATATGTGGTGTTCCTTTTGTCTAGTTCTAGTTATTTCATTTGAACACGCACCGTCTGCTTTTTTATTAAATAAGTTTGACCAGTTTTACTGTAGTGATTCCGTCAAAGAGATCACGATGCGTGACTGAACGCACTTAGTGTCTCGAAATTCCCAATCAGAATTAGAGAGGCTCGTTAAGCCAATTTGGTTGCTTGTAACCATGAAAAAATTATGTTTTTAAATTCTCTTTGCATATTGTTGATATTTGGGAACCTCATCTTATAATGAGAATGAATATAGTTGTTTTTGTATTTATGCCATCAAACATAGTACAATCTGTTCTGTATGTGCTGTGTGATGGATAGATTTCCTGAGCCAATCCAACAAGTCATGAAAAAAGAAACCTGAAACACCACCACCGCCTTTTAGCACACATTAAGAGGAGCGACCTCAGCTGTTGATACAATATAGCTTCAACATTTACTGGAATGCCTGTCGAAGGTCATCTGACTGAAGCACAGTATATAATGATGGTAAGTGTTGACAGTGTGTCAGCTACGTCAGCGAAAGTATGATTTGTATTATCAGTAATGTTTGTGTATATCTTTGAACGGACATAATAGGAGTTGTGCCATAGAGAAACCATATCTTTCAAAATTGGCCTGTATTATAAGCAGTACTGTACTATAGATGTATAGTGTAACAATGTCCTCAGCAGATAAAGCCACCGGTGTACTTTGTACAAAATGCATCCTGCTTGCCTTGTTCGACCATGCATATTGAATTTTATCAGAAGATTGGCCATAGTATGAGGTTAAGATATGTACAAATACAACACAGGATTTACAGAGTATTGACAGTGAAGGGACTTCAGAGTGTGCAAAACAATATATTATCTGCAATCTATTTTATGCTATTCTGTAAATGGTCCTGTCTGGTATTACTGACTTTGGTGAAAGGACACAGATAACACAAACTAAATGAAAGGGAATACACACAGCATTGCTTGTTATTATTGCTTGAACCCCTCAATATTGTCATTGGCGACATAGCCGGCAATTACCTCTAACCACTGTAGAAACCACTTAAGTGTCTCTCTTATGGCAAATGAGTGCAACGGAATATTGGCTGAGAGACAGCGAGAGTGTATAATGTATCTTGCTGTGTAATCGACTGCCATGTTTTGTTAAAATGGCCACTGGAGAGATGGAGTAATGGACAATAGAGAGAGAACCACTGACTGTCTTCGTAAAAAACCTTGTGCGTTTTACTCTTATGCAGTCGTCCAGCAAGCTGCAGCTTCGCTCTCCACCTTTGTTCTCTTGTATTCTCCCCTTTAATCTCTCTACCCTTCATTCTTAAAGAATAGATGCGGCTCCTTTTCATGTCAGTGTGTTGCTATGCTCTGTGCAGGGTTTGATACTTGCAGGGAGCAGGGAGGCGATGGAGAGATAGTTATGTTGGCCTGTCAAAGGACCCGCAGGTTTAAAGCTTCTGTTCTGAGGTAAACAGATTTAACTTAACCTCTCCACAAAGGCTCAAATTACTCTTTTGACAGCACATTTTCTTTATCTCGCTGTCTCTATTACTTTGGCATACTTAGATTATTTCTCTCTCCCGCTCTTGCTCCATTTTAACTTGTAATCTGACCGTGCTTGTACCCCTTATCAAGTTTTTCCACCTCTTTTCAAATCACCGTCTGTCTGTCTCGTCACTTATTTCTCTTATTCATCCAACCTCTATAAATATTGCTGCCTTCTCTCAGCCTGGCTTCTTTCCCATCTCCACCTCTTTAAAGTCCCGATGCTTTATAGTATCATGAGGCTCGCTGACTGATAAGCCGTGATTAAATACAATGATAGCAGAGGATAGCGAATCCTGTCAGTTAAAAAACAATTACAGGTACATGACACGCCTTTTATTAAGGATCATAAATGATGGCGGGTATGCCGACAGAAATGTTGATGTTTTTAGACAAAAACAGTTAAAAGAATTGTGTAGATAAAAAAAACTTTATGAGACTGCTGATGCATTTAAGCATTCTCTGATGTAACGCGTCTCAAATGACCATTATAGACATGTGCAGCTTTGTTCAGGAATGGCATGCTCCGGTTACCTTATCATACATTTGGAATCGATGAACAACGACTCTTCCTCAACCCTCCTCTCCTCCTGCCTTCTGCAAAGTCCGCGTAATGTATTAACACCCTTGGTTTAGCTGACATTCAAGCATCCTCTCATCATGCTTCCACGTCTGATCACAGCTTCCATCCTTCTTTTTATACGGAGACAGAGCTTTGATCCCCGCACCTCCTAACTCCCCTCTCGTTTTGCTCTTCTAATTACACACTGACATCTTTCAGGTTCTATACTGAGTTACAGCAACGTCAAAAACAAAAAAAAGTAATAGCAGTAAGACCACGTGAACACAAGTGACTGTGGGTGTTTTGCATACGTACACACTTACAACATGTATACACGCAAACACATACATACACACACACACTCACTCACGCGCACACACAAACATACACACACACACAAGCATTCATGTGCACACACATAGTCAAATTTATGCACTGATTGCTTCCGCCCCAAGGGGCATATGTGATTAAATGCAATTTTTTTGTGCTGAGTCAGCCATTCAAACACTCTTAGAATTGCAGGGGGAGCCAGTGGGGAACCCCAGAAGAGACTGGAGCACCACAGAAACAATCATCAGTCCAAGTTTATCTTCGAAAAATGTGATAACTATTCATTTTAATGAATCTTATTTGTTCTTCTTCATACACTGGGCAGCATACATCTGAAGCCGGACTGTGATTTTAGCAATGGGAATTGCTGTGGGTAATCAATTATTTACACTGATATCGTGCTGATATCAATTTAGCCCATGCTGCCAATTTAATGAGGACACTGATCAGAGTGGAAGTATTTGACCGTTTACACTGTGAAAGAAAGGGATTATCAAATTGAATCACAAAGACAGCATCTTGCTGCTCATAAATAAAATAACTGCGGTGCCTCTGTACGCCGACACACATCTCCAGATTACAAACTTCTTAGTGAGCCTACCTGTCACAAAACCAATCTCGCCACTTAAATTCTTTCTTCTTTTCTTTAATCGTGATTTTTCCCATCAGCATTTCATTCAATTCACCACCTGCCATTGAACAACATGGTGCCGGTGGAGTTTCTCCACTCTTTGCTACCACAAATCAATCTCACGCTGTCCAGCGGAGCAAATCCAGTTAAATTACAAAGGAAACAAAATACTAAAGTGGTTTCTCAAGATACATTATTATTATTATTGAATGGAAAACAAACTTAAACAGCTTTCCTAACACACCAATCTGGACCAAACCCTGTTTGAGTCACACACAACAAGTCTCAGAGTCACTATGTGTGTGAGCTACTCCATCGGTCACCACGTCTCATCCTCTGATCTCTCCTCCACCCTATCTACTGCGCCCGTCTCCATCACTGATTATTTCACATCCATTCATCGACATGATAGCAGTGCAGATGGACACTCACACATGAAGGATGTGAATGCAAATGAGTTTCATTTTATTACATGGAAGTACAGTAACAACAATCAGCTGCACACAAGAGCACCTGCAACCACTCCATCTGTGTGGCTCACCCACAAGACCTCCAACTCATTTAAATATACATTAAACATCACAGACAGACACACACACACACACACACACACACACACACACACACACAAGCAAGGATGAATAAACGGTAATCAGATTGTGATTATGGGTCTCAGAGAAACAATGGAGACAATGGCCAAGGTGTGCCGTTGTTATATAAGGACATTCAAATCTGTATAATGCATTATCCTGCTAAATAAATCTGATTTAGTGTGTGCTTCTGTACCGTAGGCATATGTGAGCGTCTTTACGAGAGAGTGCTTGAAAGGGTGACACGGTTTGAATGATTAACGGTCACTGGACAATAGAAAAACAAAAGTCCACCGCAACACGGACACACCACACTGTATTATATTACAGCAATTATGTTCACGCACCTCAAATGGACAGAACACACTCTTTATTCAGCGTGGGGAAGTTCTAATTACTTCAACCGTACGTGTGTGGCGGTGTGCTGGCACGAGTGTGTCTATGTGTGTGTATATAATCCCAGGGAGGGCAGAAGCGAATAATAGCTTTGAACATGAGCTTCATGCAATTAACTGTGAGCCAGAGCAGATAGACTCCACAGTCAATACCTCTCGTAATGCTGGCAAGGGATGTAAAGAAAAAAGAAAAACGGTCTCCGCTGTGTGTGTGTGCGCGTGTGTGTGCGTGTGTGTGTGTGTGTTTGTGTGTTTGTGCACGTGTGAGCATGTGCATGTGTGCTACAGGGATCTGTTAATGCCTCTCCCGGTTTAGGGAGAGGTGTGTGATGTCAATGGATGTGAATTAAAGTGAGTGTCGTGAATTAAAGAAGCAGTACAGCTTTTCTGTGTGTGTGTGTGTGTGTGTGTGTGTCAATCTGATTGCATTGTGTGAGATGTGCTAATAGTTAGCATGATGTTTTGGCTCATGGGTAAAAGACCACGAGACCCAGAATGACTTCCAACAGTGTGTCTTCTTTCCTGTTATCTGCAACAACCACCATTGTAATGTTTGATAAAATCAATACAAACCACAATCACCCCGCCGTGCAACTACATTGCAGTTCGCTGTGTAACGCTTCATGTTGACTGTTTAGCGCTTTCCGGAGCTGTCCTGGGAAAAAGTGTTGCTTTACTTATCATCATCGACAGTGATTTGCATCGCTTTGCAAGTAAGTGTCAGGAAGTTAAGCGGGTCATAATTCCCTCTCTAATATCTACTTTATATTGCTGTGGAAACATCTCCTTCAAACAACTGGATTTATTAAATATTCTACATTACAGTTAAACACATCATGATAATGTTATAATTTGTGCGCACACGACTGAATATAGAATTTTCCCGGCAGAGATAAAGAAAGTATTTCTGTGATGGGGAAAGAGAAGTAGATATGAAAGGCAAATTGACTAAAAGTAGTTGCAGCCGAATTATGAAGCGGATTTGGTATCTTGATAGAAGAATCACTGAGCTAGGATAGGCTCCAGCGCCCCCGCGACCCTAATGAGGATAAGCGGTATTGAAAATGGATGGATGGATGGATGAGACGAACAAGAGCACGGATGGGAATGAAGTCGAGGAAGGCGGCGAGACACAGATGGAGAGAAGAAATTACAGGTAAGCTCCAGTACAGCGACACACTGGACTGAAATACACACAGCAACCACAATCTAACATGTACGAGTCCACACATGAACCAACGATCTGCCCCGATCTCCACACCAGAGCCTCGCATTGATTGTTTAGAGCTGCAGGTTCTGTATTGATTTTTCTTAATCAGTTTTAAATGAACAATTATATCCATGTCACCAGCTGTTACTTGCAGCTACCCTACAACAGTCCCTCTCTTCCTCTAAATAGAACGTGTTAGCTTGTATTATATAGAGTACAATGAATCAACTTTATTTTTCTTTATTTTATTTGCGATCACTATAGTTTTCTACTAGTAAAAGTTATTACAAAAGCAATCATTTGACACCGGTCGGTGTCGTGGACCTCGTGATAAAGATGGTTCGACTGTGTGCTTGCATAACATGTTTGAGATCAGTAGATTCATCAAGATTTATATGATACCACTGCTTAAAAAAAACTGATACCATAAATGAGATGGGAAGAGTAAAAGTGAAATAGAACCTACGATTCTATTTTTCACTCTTAATTGGTTAAACTATGTTAACTACAGTTCATGGCCTATTCAAACGGGAACATTTATTTAAAAAGATACATATATATATATATATATATATATATATATGCTTACATTTCTTTTGAGACTTAATTATTTTTAAAAAAAGATCTCTCTCGCTTTAAAAAAAAGAGGCGTAAAAAAGGGGTTGTCTCATAATCCATAATGATAATTTCTTCTAAAAGACAGAAAGAGGTGGACACAGAGAATGCTTATGTACAGGGCCCAACCTTCCCCCGATTCTGTGCTTTACAAATCTAACAAAGTGTCTCACTGCCTGGCTATCTATCTTTGTTTTCTTCCATAAAATAAAAATCCAAGATAACTTATCTTTGGTTATTAAGTCAAATGCAGATGTTACAAACCATCACGTAAAGCAGAACATGTCAATAGCATCCGTATTTATTGGTCCATAAACACACATTTCACCCACGGAGGAGCCTTTCTGATTAGTAGTCTGTTCAGCAACACAAAAAACAAAATGATGACCGAAATAAACAATATATATATATATATATATATTTAGTCTGTGCCTCATCTTTTGCCTTCCTCCTGGTTTTTTGTTAATTCCAATTCCTTCACCGTAGCACAGTGCAAATGAGCATGGCAACACAACTGTTACGTTAGCCACATTCACACTTGTCTGCCTTCCTGTCTGCATTCCAAATTTCCCAGCGATATTTCAACATTTCAATCTTGGAACCCATCCATCGGCTATCAGTCTGGTGACAGTTTAGCCACTGTGGGCAGGAGCCAGCGGACATCTGGATAACGACGTCAGACGATAGCCGATGGATGGGTTCCAAGATTGAAATGTTGAAATATCGCTGGGAAATTTGCGATTGCACTGGACGGCAAATGTTTGCCAGCACACAACCAAAGCCCACTCAAGCGTGAAGTCACATTACCCTCAGACCCTTCATTCATATGCCGATATCTGTTTTGGAGAGTTTATTGATATCTTAACACACCTCTGTTTAATATGCATCAGTGTGTTCCTTGTCTGCCTGTTTGTCTCCTTGCTTGTTACCCTGCAAACAAAATATTGCCATGTATTGCCACTCTTTCTTACTCTCTGCTTAAAAAATATATATGAAGAATTCCTACCTGCATGAAGAATAAAGGAAACAGAGGGAAAATGACCATTTCTACAAGTTGCATTTGCAGCAGCCAAACATGGTCAACCAGCATTACTCCTCTGACTTAATACAGAAATGCTTTTAGCTTTTAGCTGATTGAGTTGAGTATTATTCTCAATGTCTCTGCCCACACATGCACACACACACACACACACACACACACACACACACACACACACACTGTGTATTTTGTGTACCAGAAATGAGTGAGTTTGTGTTGTGTGTTGGTGAAAGAGAAATAGATTAATTCCTTTTTCCAGGTCCTTGGAGAGCAATAATTTCAACAAATCAAGGCAGCTCTGGACCCAAGAACTGGAATAAATGTAATTCCTGCTGCTGTTCTGTATGCTTGCTCCCTGATGAGAAAGAGTGGCTCCCACTGTACAAGTCCAGTGTTACTCCTCTTCTGTTGCATGCTTCATATGAAGATCATTTTTGGGGGGGAATTTATAAAAAAATATGATTAAGATTGTATATTTAAAGTTATGGGACACCTGATCCGCAAACCTGAACATATACAAGAGATGATGGAGACTATCAAGGAGGCTACACATGTTAGTAACATGTTGTGGTTTTATTTACATGAACAATGTGAATTTCCAATCTGATGTAAAAAATAATTGGTAATAGCACCAGAAACTTGGCTGAGAAATGAGCTGCTACAATTACGATGGAGAAAGTATGAACTTATAATGTATCCTTTTCTCATCCTCTTTCTCACCTCACCCTTATTTCCCTCACATCCCTTGCTGACCCTGACCACTTATGGACACACATAAGTAGAGTGTTTGACAAGAACTATGAAGGCGAACTGAGAGGTAACTTAAAGAGGGGGGGTGGGGGGGGGGGGGGGGGAGGGAGAGGAAGGTGAGTGTATTTAAATTGTAGGAAAAAATACGTCAGGTGCAGACAGAAAAGCAATTAGAGTTGTTTAGGGTTAAAATGTCTGTCAAACACGTTAATGAAAGGACTGAGCGGAAGATGACAGGAGCAAAGACAAGTGAAGGGGAAAAAGGCGAGAGGAGATTGACGAGGGGGAGAGGAAGGGTGAGAGCACTGTCGATTTTGTGGAATGACAGTGGAAGACGATGCAAATGGAGTGAGACAATCTGCCGTGTGCGTGCGTGTTTGTGTGCGGACCACTGCTGGTGGAGCCAACAGGAAGCAAATGAGACATAGAGGACACGACGGAGGAACGAAGCAATCCTTGTTGGCCCCCCCTCTCTTCCTCTTCTCTCTGTCAATCGGCCTTTCTTGAATGATTTCTTCTAGCCTCCAATTGAAAAACTGTCTCCCTCCTCTGTCGGCCTCCCCTTGATGTATTAACGGTTGGTGTTTTGTGCTATTACATTAATATAATTTAGTCATTGGGGCCCGTTTCATCATTAAAACCCCTCGTCTAAAAACGGCCCATTTATTTTCAAATGCATGGCTTTCAAATAATGTATTAAAGTGAGCTGCAATCATCTATATCCTAAACAGTCATTGTTCTTGCTTCAGTGTAAACATTATGTATTCCATTGTCATTAATTATAGCAATTATACACGCACGAGTAAGCAGGAACTAAAATATTTACTGGTAGGTGCACATATTGTTATCGCTTCGGCCAAATTCTGTCAGTTAAAAGCAGACATGATTTGATAAAGAAGACATTTCTCTCTCTCTCTCTCTTACACACACACACACACACACACACACACACACACATTCACACACAAACAAACATGAACACACACACACACGCACACACACACACACACACACACACACACACTCACACACAAACAAACATGAACACACACACACACACACACACACACACACACACACACACACACACACACTCACACACAAACAAACATGAACACACACACACACACACGCACACACACACACACACACACACACACACACACACACACACACACTGACTACTCCAGTCAAGAAGCTGCCAATCAAACACAAATAGTCCCTGTGCAATAAGGCAGCGGTATAAAATCCATCTTGCAACATGATTTGCTCTCTCTCTCTCATACTATGAACTCCTATAAACTCCAATACCCACAATTCCCTCTGGCCTCATGTCATGCCTTATTGGCTGCCTAATTCACGGAAAGAAAGTACGAGAGGAAGGGAGAGACAGGGAGCAGAAGGAACATAAAAGTGCTTAAAAGAGATAGAAAGAGATTGAATTCATAGGAGAAAAATGATGCAGGGCAGATACAAAGAAATTAAAGGGGATCATCAAACCGTGAAGCACTCAGGGCACATCAAGCCAATCAAGTGCAGGCCAGCCAAAGGGGCCAGATTATGACTGGCTGGTAGAAACAGGGTTATTGTTCGCCAATTAATGCCGGGGCATGACTGTTTGGCTGGGTTTCTCCCTCTATCTTGTTCCCTCTGCCTCCTTCAAAAAAAGAGAAGATGGATACAGTGACTATGAAAATGATGTCAGTGTTGATGCCGTGGTATAAAGAGAAAAAGGAAGTCGGTCAACGCTGAACATGGGAGCGCTTGTGTTGAGGTCAGTTGTAAACGATAGTTTCTCAGCAGTCTCCGGAGGTCATTACTCGCCCCACAACCTAAAAAGGTGCTCCTGCTTTGGAAAGCGACCGATGGGTTCATTTGCACACAGAAACCATTTGCAGTTTCAACTCATCGGGGTGCATTTCCTGTTCCCTCTGCACTGCAGTCTCGTCTGCTGTTGGCCTGTGGAGGGATGCAGTCAGACATGCCGCCTCCATGACACATCATATTTCCGGATGCATCTTTTGACTTGACATTAAAAAAAAAGAAGGGTTTATTGGTATGCATTTACCAGCTGCGATAGCAACTCTGGTATTATTTCCTTCTGTGAGTCTGTGTGTGAGTTGCCAGATGTTTGTATTATCTGTGGTGAGATTTGATCACTATACAGTCACACAATTGTACAGGTTGAGATAGGTTTAGACGATGGGCTCTGAGAAAAGCTTGAGCTCTTGATAGTGAGCTCTAAGATGAACAGCACTCACCAATAACCACAAATTAATATAATCCAGAAAACCTGCCTAAGTGCTGGAGTTTAGTTTTTGCAGTTATTTTATTATACGTAAACAGTAAATACTGATGTGTAAACTAAAGTCACAACTATTTTATTCACTCAATATTTACCAGACGCTACGGTTGCACTGGGGGGGGATTGAGAATAACTGGTGCACCTTAAAGCGTCCACCTGTTAGCGTGGTCTAAAATGGTCTGCCTGGTAAGAGCCTTTGGAAGAATTCAGCCAACAACTTCTCTCGTTCTGGTAGTTTTATTTCTCTGATCACAAGCAAAGTATAAGCGCTGATATTGCAAACACAGTGGAGTCCCAACAACCGGAAGCCCGGCCCTTAATAATAACATATGGGAAGGTTGTGATCTAAGGCGCGACATTCCCAGACACAAATTTAACCTTCTATGTGTTATTCTGAACTTGAGTAACCTGACAAAAGCATAACATTACGACCATATATAAGCATTTATATTATCACACCTTTAAGTCAATCAGCAGGTGGCAAGAAAGACAAAAGGACTTGGCTTGTCTTGAGTACTTCCAACTTAATACTCACCGTCTCTCTCTTACACACACACACACACACACACACGCGCACACACACATGCACACTTATTCAATGTTCAAAGTGGGGAGAGAACAAATATGATGTGCATGGTGGCGGCAGCCTAGCACTTGAAAAAACTGTGTGGCTATAAAACGCTTTTGTAGTTGGAAGGAGACTCAACCCAAAGTTTCCCTCAAGCAGAGGCAGAGGCATTTATGTTTTATTATTTATGTTTTATTATCCCCACCACTTATAGTGGATACAGCATAATACAGGCACTGTTTCCTTTTGTTTTTCATACCCTTCTTCTTGCAGTACGACTGGAATTTAACCCAAATCAAAATGTGATTCAAATAGTCAAGTGGTCGGGGCAAGTGTGCACAGCTGTGCCTCCGTCATTTGGCAGGAATCGGTTACACCTGTTTTGCCTTGTAAACCAATTATTTGAGTCGTGAGGGTACTGAAAAGGTGTATTAATAGTCTGTAAGGGTGTTCGGGAAAACAAAAGGAGGGGGGGGGGAGATATGGCTTCCCATTCCCTAGGAGAGAGGACAGCATTGTGGGGGATGATGCCAAGTATACGCTGCATCTGGAAGCAAGAGACAAGAAGTGTGGGCATCGGATGTTGATTGTCTGCCAGCTGACAATTGTCTACCGAGACAGACGGAGGAGAGTCCTCCATCTCCAATCTGCTGTCTTTCCTAGATTGCGTGCTGAACAGAAGAATGCAGAGGACAGGATGATGCCGAGCTCTGCCATGCCAACTGCTGATTTCAGGAGCCTGTTGCGTCAGCTCTAAAAGGCATCAACAAGGTTGTGTGATGCATATTAGTAAAAATAAAACCGTTAGTCAGAGCTAAACATGCCACACACACAATTCTCCTTTTAAGAAGTCATGGTACATAACTCAAAGTCAAAGAGTTGCACACACTGCCAATTCAAATAACCCATTGTCTATGAAATGCACACATTCAAAGGCATGCTATTTTAGATGCACTAAAAGTAAATGTAGGTATCTAAAATAGATACTCTACCTTGTGTATACAAATGGCATTGTTTGTTTCCACTGTGAACTATCTTATCTATTGTCTCACTTATCTAATTCAATGTTTTAGTTTATCTTTATGTTCTCCTCCCTGCACTCATCTCTTTATTCTCAACCACCTGCTCCTGACTTGTTCTTTCTCTCTCTCTCTCTCCCTCTGTGGGCTTATTCTCTCACTTCTTGCTGCTGCCCTCCCACTCCGCTGCCTCTTTCACCTTTCTTTCAATCCCCTTTCACTCTATATTACGTTGTCTTTCCACACTATTCTATTCATGCCATCCCTCCTGGACCTTCTTTGAAACCTTAGCACATATAAGTCCATGTAGCTGTGTACTCCATGCGTGCGTGGATGATTTTATCTTCTCACATACATCAACCTATGATACCGAATAAAAGGTCTGCGGGGAGCAATTGATTATGCAGCTCACACACTTGAACGCTTACTCACACGTACAAGACATGCACACACACAACCGGTCATCTGTCTCGGCAGAAACCAATACATCCTGCATTCATCAATGATCCTTTATCACTAACGTTATCCTATTAGGGCAGTTAACTCTGTCCTCACAAGTACAGCAAACTCTGACCACACATTCCGGTCCCCTGACACCTCAGAGTGGTAAATGTCACATATGGAGGGAGCAGTGAAGAACCAGCAGTTTTTGTGTGTGCGTGTGTGCGTGTGTGTGTGTGTGCGCGTATGCGTGTGTTTGTGTGTGTGTGTGAGTGTGTGTGTGTGTATGTGTGTGTTTGCCAGAAGACAGACAGTGAAGTGAAGAGCTGGCAGATAGTAAAGACATGAAGGTTAATTAATGTGGAGACAACTAGCTAGCGGGGGCCTGCTATTACAGAGGTAGACTTTCAATGTGCAGAGACACAGGCCTGAATAAAGGGTCTCCCATCCAACACCTCCTGCTAATAATCAGAAATGTTGTCATGACAGAGCCTGCAATGTTGGCAGCAATTTTTGATGCAAAATGGCATATCTCAGTGTTTACTGCAGTCCTCACGCCACCAAATCCACAACATTGATGCAGCACCAATTAGTCTGGACACACATTGCTGTGCAGGGGCTGCAGTCCTCTCCCTACATGCTCGTGCTCTTACACAGAGGTTAAATCAAGTGTGCGTGGGTGGACCGGGCGCTGATTTGAAGTGCATCTGTTGGAGGAGGTCAGGGTACAGTCGCAACGGGATCACATAATCATTCTCTCACTGTTAATTTTCTGAAATATGAGGAATGATTACAAATCACTTTGTGTAGTTTCAATTGGACTTGAAAAGTACTTTTTTCTTTTTAATATTCCAAGACGTGCGCTTGCACATGACTTTGGAGATCGGAATATATGCAGCTATGTTTGAAGTGCACAACGGACAAGTGTGAATACTGTCAGCATGTTGTGGAGATTATAGTGTGCATGGGAGCTCATCTCCAGTGTAGATGCTGAGATGCAAATATCTACACCGCCTTGATGTCAATTTACATATATATATAAGTCATAAAACTCATTTACAATGATAATCGCATGGATCTGGACAATGTATATCATTCATTGCCAGAGGTTTAACATCTTTTGAGTTCTCAAGTTTTTGAGAATAATTCCAGTGAAGAGACAGATTCAGCATTAGTTGGGTGGATGGATTAGTCCTTGTTTCACTGGCTTTCATTCATAAATGGTAATCTGCCCTGGCTGCTGTAACTCTAGAAACCTGGTCATATTATTTTTACTATATTAGCATTCAACTCACCGGCTCCCTTAATAGCACATAATAATGAAAGAGTATCGTTTTAAAAGTTTATACTGGAACAATTGAATACTTGATGAGTGAACCCTCGAGACCCTTGATGGCAGTATTTTAAGTCCGTTATCATAAAGACTAAAACAATACGCCGACATAATTGTGTTATGGGACTGGGACTGTTAAAATCAGGTTTGGAATTTACTGAATGAAGAAAATGTGATTGAAAGTCTCCGTGTTTTGGATAACATTTTCAAGGTTGAAGAAATGCCAGGGATCCATTCATAGGTGTGGTTGATAAGAGCCTCTGGGTTCCAGAGCAGCTAATTAGAGTGTGTTCAATTTAACAAATAGTAACAAAAAAATCATTTCAAACTCCATTCTGCAGCTACACTGTGATCCTGAGAATTATTATTTTACAGTATTCTGAGCTTTGAGGGACTTGATGTGTGTAATATCCGAACGAGAGGGCAAGACAAATGTTAAAATAAAGGGCTGACAGGGCATACAAGTGGTGCCTTCAGATCTTCCTGAGTAACAGACTCTTTTTTAACTAGGGTTTAGATTCTGACACACCTCAGATAATGAATACACTTCTAAATGTGCTTTTATACGGACTGAATGAATGAGGAGATTAAACTGCATCTGTTTCTGTACAAGAAGAGACAAAGAGAAACTCAGGGTATGTTGACAGAAACCTGCCAGTTAGGTCCACGGTCCACTGTAACTGACCTCTCTTTCTGGAGCTGAAAGCCCAATTAATCACTCATCTCGGAGTTAACTACTATAGAGCTTCCACTAAACTCCCTTTCTGAAACAGAGTCCTGAAATTGGCTAGAAGACCTGGAATTCAACAACACAGAGCAAGAGAAAAGTTGATTTGCTTCAGGTAAGAATATTGGGACGCACTGGTTAGCTTGGAAAGCAACACAACAGAACCATAATGACCTTTTGAACTCAGTCAAACAACCTGTGAACAATTTTAATATCGACCCATCATTTACAAAGTGCTGTCTTGAACAATAGCATCCTCTGCCCATCCCTTCCTCTTTGTTAAGACGGATACTCATTAGACTGACTCACAGCCTTTCCCTGAGTACATTAGTCTCAACACTAAAAAAGACAAATCCAGATGATGGAACACCCATAAAAGTGCCTAACTAAGTTCACTCTACTTTTTAAATGCTAATGGTCACAGTGAATTTAATTTTGGCAGCATAAAGTTGCGAAGAAGATGAAATATATTACAGACTATTTTATAATGATGAAAAAAACTAAATTGGATCTGAAATGGGCACATTAGTCACTACTGGTGTGAAAATGTATCATTTCTGCCATCTAAAGTGTATTCATTCAGCATAAAATATCTGTTGTTTTTCACTTGGTAATGGTGATCTGGTAGGAGATGACGAAGCTGGTGAGTCATGACGTGAAAAATGAAAACAGCCAATGTGAGACTGACTCTTATAAGCCTGGGTGTTATTTGTAGTCTTTGGGGGGGGAAATCAATGCATTTTTAGCTGGTCTAATAAATACCCTTTCCTGCATGGTAATAACAATATATTTGATTCATGAGGAAAATTGCCTTTATTTTTGTAATATTCAACTGCTTCACGTTGCAGATCACTCCATGATCAATGTAATAGTTATTTGTGGCAGAATCTGACAGTAATAACAGCTGACGGTGTGTAGGCCTCGCTTTAAAAGAAAAAAACGTGTCTCACCTTGTCAGTTTAAATCATGCCTACTTCAACCTCCATTCAGTTAGTCAAACACCCTTTCTCTCCACCTTGTACTGCGTAGTCTTTCCTCCCCCTTGAAGGTACTTTCAAGTGTTCTGCTTTCGTGCTCACCTCAGCCTTTTCTCTCTCTTGTTCTGTACACAGTAATCCACAAGGGGTATTAATAAAATAGCAGGCTATTGAGGGCAAATCTAGGTTTTGTTACTAAAACACTTCATGCAAAAGTCACGCTGGATAAATGCATTAAAGGTATAGTCAGCCAGTCAAATGAAGACATGAAACATTCTGCTATATACGTAAAATGACAGTCTATTCTTTTATTTTAGGTATCATCTTGGACAGTTCACCATCGAAGGATTGTGTTCGGTTGTATTCTCTAAATGGATTTCAGTAACTTTTGGGGGGTTATAAGCTGCTATGAAACTTGGAGGTATAGGTCAAGGGCTTCACAGCGTTGGTTAGTTAAGAGACATACAAAGAGGGGAATGACGATGCCTATTCTATTTTTTACACTTTGTACCAATTTGCTATGGTTCTCTCCTTGATTTGTATCCCTCGCTCTCATCTGCATGGCTTTCTTTTATTTTCCTGTGGCCCTCCGCTTCTTTTTCCAGACTGTTGTTTCATGTCATTATGTTTTCATGTTGTGAACAATATACCTCTAGTGAGCCATATGCTTTTATTTCACAGGTGAATCCAAAGACATGCAATATATACATCAAGGAAAAAGCTGTCCAACAGCCAGCAAGATAAATACATAATTGGTCATTTTAGCAGGTTTCAGCCATGGGAACAAGCTAAGCGCCACAATCTCCTCTACGTTTTTTTAGGCTGGAAACAAAATTAAAAATTCAGTGTCTTATCCTGGAATTGACTCTGCATTATCATGGGGAATTAGTCAAAGATCCTCTATAAGTACACCCTCGCTTCAGATTGGCTGCTGCCTCATGGTGTAATAGAAAAAAAGAACAGTTGATAGAATATGCTCAACCTCCCCCCGATATACAATCCAACAAGTGCAAAAACAATATGCCCACCGTCCAATCCACTACCCAATAAAAATGAGATTAGTTGCAGAAGCCAAGGCGCAGGCAGCATACTGCAAATGCAAGCCTCTCACACCGTTTGCTCCAGTCTGCAAATCAGCCAGCAAACTAGCCAGCCAATAAACCACAGACAAGCCAAGCAATCAGCGAGCCAGGCAGTTCCCTATCGTGTAAAGATTGGATTAGTCACAGGAGGCATGGCTTCAGCAAAGCCGGTGTAACAGCTGCCCTCCAAGGTGGTAATGTCAGAAATGTCCTTCAGTTCCAGAAAAGATGACAGCATATACTGAACTTTTACTATTTAAAAAAAATATAAAAACATTGCTATACCTATAGCTCAGGGAATGTTACAGTTTATCTTCATTCTTTCATCTTTTAACTGCTAGTAGAAATGAGGAGGAGGTATAGAGGAAAGCAACACATAAAAGAGACGGAACAATGAACTTGATTAAATGTGTATGGAGTGGATGCAGTTTAAAGAAAATGTGTGCTTATGTGGGTGTATCACATCGAGAATAGATGAAATCATCCTGAAAAGAAGTATGAACATTCAGTAATTCTATATTTATTTAACCATTTTCCAGACCTGCATAATTGCTTAGCAAATAAAAACAGGATAACAATTGCAGGTGGATTGTCACTAGATCAGTTTTAAAATGTTCTTCTCTCCAATCTCAAACATGAAGCAGATGCAAACAAAACAGAGACCGACATGGTTCAGCAACTTGCTGTAGTTATGCTTTGTGGGGGGGGGGAATAAGAATAAGCAGAAGAATAAATGAAGCCCTTTCTCATTCGGATGCAGCAACGCGTTGCCGTGGCGCATGCCAACATACCTGACCTTCTCATTCCTAGTGCACCAAATACCATATAAGACACACCGGGCTTTCAAGTAACTACAATGTGAACTCATCCATCATCAAACTCAGACAAAAATGCTCCAGGAGTTTGATGAGGTAGCCTAAAGAAAACAAAAAAAAAGAAAAAACACTCCTGGAGGTTAGGCTGGTGGGATTGGTCAAACAATCTCTGGACTTTCTTCCAGGAAACTGCTGTTGGTGTCCCAAAATGTTTATTGTACTCATGTTAGGTTGTTTACGTTCTACTTAGTTCTCATACATATTTAAACCCCGACCGTGCTATTTTCCCTCCACCTAATTAAGTGGTTTTGTTGCCCAAACCTAAGCAAATGTTATTGTTTACAACGTTACATAGTTGGACATGCTGGGCCACACAGTGCGTTAGAAAGTGAAGCCGAGTGTCAGCAGTGACAAGTTTGGATACGAACATGTTAAAACACCTTTAGGAAGAGCCCAACCTGAGGGATCATATTTGGATTGTGTAATCTGCAGACAGATGTTATATATTATTCAAATGGCATAATGTATTGTAACACCAAGCACAATCTAATTTAAAAGACGAGGAAAATGTCATGAGTCATCTCAAATTCATTTTCAGTTAATTATAACTGAAAACATTGCAGATTTCCTGCAGCCTCCATTGCAGAGAAGTATTACAATCTATAATGGATTTCCTGCGTAATTATTACTTCTTATGAGAGAGGAAATGGAATTGGTGAGATAAACCGTTTTAGATACCAAATACCCATAATTACCCACTTTGAAGCTTTCGTAGGGACCTTTCTGTTATGTTTTCAGATGTTGGATTCAGTGTTCCACCTCAGATTGTGGAATATGACCCAACACAATTGCAGATAAAAGGGAGTTTTATTCTTAAGGTATCTGGGCTCATCCTTAGGGAGTGGATGAGGCCCTGAGACATCTGGGAGAAGATCAGAATAAAATCACTGCTCCTTTACTTTTGCGGTGGTTTCTGGCATCAGATTAGGATGCCTCCTGGACACTTCCCTGTGGAGGTATTCTGGGCATGTCTAACTGGGAGGAGAACTTGGAGCAGATCCCCAATATACAGATGGGATTACATATCCCAGCTGCCCTGGAACCCCATAATATCCTACAGTAGGAGCAGTACCTGAATAGCCAGAGACACCGAGTATATTTCTCAGGAGTCGGGGGACAAAATCAAGGCTGCTACGAAGCTCTGCTTCTGGTACTTTGGACAAACAGAAACACATTATATTACATCAGCTGAGTATTCGTACGTCTCCTGAAGAACAAGGCCAGAATGCTATGCTGGGTAATAGCACACTTATTGGGTCAAATATTCATTTATAATAGCAGTAAGTTTGAATCCTCATTGATTTGGTACGTGCCAAATTTTCAAACTTTGTTACCCAAAAGAACAGTTTGTTCTTCTTTTGTACAACACTGAACACCTCAAAATATGGGACAATGAGGAATCATTAGGTCTTTCAATGTGGTGTGAACATGTATTGTGGATTGCGGATTGTAAACTCAAAAAATAAGTACTCTAGTACATCTTTGATTGGCAGGCCTCTTTTTTATTATCCACAGCAATGCTCACAGTAAACAATCCTTGACCTGAGGTCTAACTGACTTCTCTCCATCAATGAGGTCTTGACAAAGTAACTGCTCGTATGGAGAGGGTGATGAAAAAAATGAACAGGGATTGGGAGACAGAGCCAGAGAGACTATGCAAGAGAAGAAGTAAAAAAGACAGAGAGAAAATGGTGGCAAAAATAGAGACGATGGGAGACAGAAAAACCCAAACTGTCTGAAAGATAGCTTGACATACAGAGGGAGAGACTGGGATGGGCAGGGACGAGAGAGATTGATGCGGATTCAATTCTAGCTTTGAATGTTCAGAAGATGTTCCCATGGCTAGGATTTTAAGCACAACAACAACAAAATCATATGTGTGCATGAATGGCCATTTGATTGTGTAGCTTTGCAGCATGTACGCACTTTATCTAAAAACAAAAAAACACACATTTTCTCCCGATTCTCTTTGTGTCACGGAGACGTGTCTAACACTGACTGGAATCAAACCGCCGAGGCCTGTCAGAACCCTTCAGGATCCCGTGAATGCATGCATCATGATTCACCTTTGACTATTTGAACAACTTGGCAGCCATGTTCAAAGCAGCATTAAGCGCAAAGGCGGCAGATTGAGAGAGCGACTGCAATGCTTGGCGGGGCAGATGAGGACATGGTGAGTGGCGGTGACGGGCCGGTTCAACAGCTTACCGCGACGATTACGTTGCTCGCTCACCCGCTCTCTTTTTGCAGCCCTTTTCTTTCAGTGGGTTGCTTTTTTTTTCTCCCGTCTCTTTTCTCCCAGAACTGACCGACTATCATGCTTGTTTATCTTTTCCTAATTCCACTCGTCACTCACTCACTCTCTCTCTCTCTCTCTCTCTCTCTCTCTCTCTCACCAGACAGATCATTAGGATTAGGGCTCTGTCTGACGTAGCCAATGCCATCAGATGCTGATCGGCCACAGTGGCAGAGTGTGGGAACCAGAAAATGAGCTCCTGACAGATAATAGCCCACTCTGTACCTTTACATCAGACAAGAGAGATTGAGGAGGTGAAAGAAGGCCAGTGAGAAAGAGAGAGAATTGCCTGACGTCTCTTTGACACCCATCGTTAGACTTGTAGAGATTGTTGTTCTATTGAGAACATATTGGGTTTTATTCATGGGGTTGGCAGCGTGCTGTTATTCAAGGTTTCTCCTCATCACTGACAGCCGAGATGAGAATGAAATTGTACCGACTGCTACTCAGCATTAGAAAACTGGCAAAGAGATTTCCCCGAAGGAATTATACAGTACTATTTATTTGTTTGCTTTATGTTCGGTTTATCTGGTTTAATGTCAGAAAGACTGCTTTAATTGATTTGTAAGTGCAGCTACAAGGTAAACATTTTCTTTGACTAAGTAAATAATCCATCATAATACTATTTTGTATCGTTTTATGTTGTGGCGGCTGTAGATTTGCTTACAATGCATTCAAATCGTCCCTTGGTATATATTACACAGCACACTCAATCAGAATAGTCATTCTGTGCAAAAGTGGTCAGTTTTTCACAGAGCTTTGGGTGGAACAATAAAGGGTTTGTAATTATGTTCACCACACCAATAATATAGAATATAGGACCCAATGCAGTTGCAATCCCCTGCAGTTGTATTTGCCTATTTGATGTATAAGAAGTATCATTTTCAGAGACCAATGTGTTGCATTTTGTAGTTATAGCTTATGAAATAACGCAGTGTAAAGAAACTATCGGACAGAATAGAGTCAACAACTACATAAAAGCAAGACTATGGTACAAAGCATGGCCCTTTAGGGCCTTCAATTGTTTATGAAGCATAAACCAATAGTCCATGCTGTATAGTTTTTCTTTTCTTCCATAATACATTTGAAAATGTAAGACACAGAGTTGTTCTATGAAAAGAAAAAAAGTCAAACAGGTCAAACAACACCTGTCCAGTCCCACACTATCTAGCTGTGTAGCTATGTTACGTAGCAGTTCATGGCTGTCTGCTACACTAGCAGTGTAGTAACTACAGTTGTGTGACTTTTACATCACAAAAGTGGATGTAGCCAGACTCATTATGATGTCAAATACAGTACAACCACTATGGCACTAAAGGTTTCGCAATGACATTTCCCAAAATAGTTAATTCTTTTATAACGATGTGAAGGTGAGCCTTTTGTTCATCATCTTTTGGATTGAAATGAGTCATCATTTCACAAATAAAGGCTGAAATGGCTCAGTTGGTCTGAATGGAAGTGAGGTGAACGTAATAAATGAATGAGCTTTGCTGATGTTGAATACAGCTCTTTTAAAGTCTTTATGCACAGGAAGCGTGGATAAAATGGGACTGCTAATGGTATACAGGAGAGCCGAGCGTAATGAGCAGGTCACATTGCGCCTCCCAGCTGTGTCGTGGCTGAAACCTAATGTGGCGTCCCTCACGACCACAGCTCCCGCCACTGGCTCGGTAGAGCTCTAAAGAGGAAGGTCATCAGTGACATGAGCCGCGAATAGGATGACGTGTGTGGGCCAATGTTTCTCTGTGGCAATCTAGCCCGGAATATGTTGTCGTTCACGGATATACTGTGTACACACGCATGTGTGAAGTGGCTGAGTGTGTCTTCAGCCTCGTGTGATCCAAATAATGATGTTTCGAGGGGACAAATGTCCCATTCTCTCCTCAACAATAATGTTCCGTCAATAAATGTATTGATGATTTGTTGGCACTTGGTAATGTGCCACTGAATTCTAATTTATATAAAATGGCATGGACAGTTCTGTCTTTCATTAAAACACAATATAATGAATAAATCCTCAGTTTGGCCAACAACTACTAAATATATGAGAATAATTCCCCCTCCATTACTAGTGGACCATATTCTCTTCATTAAAATGAATGCAGTTTGTATTAAAGTATTGAATGATTATATAATCTGTAAAATGCAAGGTGTAGATTTTTTCTGATGAAAATGTCTCTTTAAATGTGTTTGGTCAGATATTATATTTGTAGGGAATCAAGCTGAATGATAAACCCCATTACATTAATATACGAATTTGAGGGCAAATGCAGGATATGGAAGAGAAGGCCTCCAAGAGTTTGGAAGTCTACGTAACTGGCCCATCTCATATGGCTAATGGCATTTTCATTTAACACAATCTTTTGAAAAGCAATGATTTTTTTTCAATATGCATGGTCTTTCTGATGAGTACAAAAAATTATGCAATTGGTGACCATTAGGTTCATTGCTGTTAATATGGCCAGGCCACATTTCTCTTCCTCTCAATCACCACTTTCCATCCTCTCACGCACATGACCTTCACCTCACGTTACCTTTTGAAAGAACATTTTAAACATTAAATGTATTTGTATTAAAAAATAAAGTACCTCCGTGTGTCTGGTAGATTCTGGATGTTCAGGTTTCAGTAGGTTTTTAAAAGGGGTCTTGCAGTAAAGGCCAGGAGAGCGGCTTTGCTTTGCTGATTCATTTGGCTGGCTGGCCCATACACGACGGAGATGCACATTTAAAATGCTCATGTTGCTCACGCACACACACGCACACACGCACACACACAAACACACACGCACACACACACACTTACACACAATCTCAAGTGCTCCTTCCAAACTGCTGATGCTCTGAAAGTAGCTGGCTCTGGGGTACAAACAGTGACAGGAGCTTTGCTTAAGACGAACAAGCAGAATGTCAAACTGCTTGTGATGTGTTTGTGTGTGTGTGTGTGTCTGTGTGTGTGTGTCTGTGTGTGTGTGTGTGTGTGTGTGTTGCTCACTGATGTCAACCTTCATCAAGTCAAAGCATTTATATACCCCTTAGAGCAGAATCTAGACTAAACAAACATACATTTGGTCTGTTGCTTCACTTGTGAAAGTATCACAGATTATGATTTTTAATTATATTGGTCGACACCCCAGAGTAATTTTGTTGCAATCACTCTGAACATGCATCTTAATAATCCAAATGTTATGATTGAATGATTTTCCTCATAAATTGGTGAAAACAAGTTAAATCTGGACTTTGTGAACACACTTTTAACACATTCAAATGTAAAAGACAACAAATGTAGACCTTACTGAAAAAAGTTCTATGAAAAAAGTTTAATACCATCTACCAAGAAGAAGTATATTTCAATAAAGCATAATCTATTACATCTTGTTTAGGCCTCCTGCCAGTGCCCAACGCTTTTAGTGAGAAAAATGATTACCATGACACTGTTAGCAAGTACAATCACACAATACAATATACATACAATAAAGTACAATCTGACTATAAGGCAAGGAGTCTCTGTCTATCTGCATGCAGGCTACGTATGTGAGTTGTACGTCCTTCACATATCCGTTCATCCGATCTACTTCATACTACCTTTGATTCAACGGCACCCGATGCCACTTCATGGCAATGTGACATTAACCTCTCATCAGTTGAGGCCAGCTGCAAAGATAACCTGTTAAATCCATCATGCTGCCAGCTGCAGCGTATGCAACCTGCTGGTTAGAGTTGTAATGGTATTCTTAAGTGCACATATATTGATATTGGCAAGTACCCAAATGTACTTGGTTTTTTAAAAAAAAACATGGCATCGGTACATCCCTATGGTCTGCAGCAGGCCTTTGCATGCTGCTGGGTGACGGATGTACTAATGTTACAACCAAACTCTTCTTCACTTCCCCGGAGTCAACGAGAGATGAGCGCTTCTCTGCAGGCAGCACTTCCAGGGGCCAAGACCCACAGGAGCAGTTTGCTTTCAAAGCTTCCTGCCAGTTTATTGTAAACCAAACCATGATCTTGTCCTAAACCTACTCAAGATGGTGTGTTGCCTAAAAGTCAAGGAGATGTAGAAGGCAAACGTCCCCCATGTGCAGGGGCCAAGCAATCAGCCCGCTCCGATCAGCCACTCCAAACAAGCACGCCCCATGGCAACGCTGCAGGCCGCAGTGCAGGGAGCCGAGCAATTGTCCCGTTAAAAAAAAAAAAAGGCCCTGACGTGCACAGAAAAGCCCTGTTATCAAACACTGCAATTATATACTCGCGCTGAAACGCTCCCCGGAGCGACAGGATTCTCGAGAGCCTTTTAGCAGCTCATCTGTTGAAAAAGTGCCACTCTCCCCTCTGTCTGACCTATTGGACAAGACGCGCACACCCCACTCCACCCTCCACTTAGCATCATCTCACACGAAGCGGCGCGAGCAAGCTCACAGAAACAAACGGCAGCAAACACACATATCGCTCTCTGTCCTTGTCAGCAGACACATTTGGTCTGCCCTGGCTCCTTACACACTCTTTTGAAGAGGGCCAACAGTCAGGGAAACCGTGTATGGAAAGTGACATCGAGAAGGGACGAGAGAGATAGGTGTGTGTGAGTGTGTGCGTGTACATGCATTGGGGAATAAAGATGTGTATCAGCACATATGACAAGTAAGTGTGCTGTTCACTGCCTGAGGGCATTTTCTCTCTCTCTCCCTCTCTCTCTCTAGCGCTCTCTCTCTCTCTCTCTCTCTCTCTCACACACAAACACAGACAGACACACACACACACACACACACACCTCTACACACGCTTTAAGTAGTCTTCCTAAAGTGCTGATGCTCCTTTGTGCCACGATCTCTACAAATACATGCATTTGTGCTTCAAGCAGTGTAGCTTTGACATCTCTGGTCCCATTAAAGGTAATTTTGGCAGCTGCTAGTTTGAGAAACCTGTCTAAAAATATGTCCTAATAAGTGTTATTGGAGCTGCTTGTATTTTCTGTCAGAGCATCGCCCTCCACCTTCCACTTCGCTTTGCCTCTCCTTCACAGGAGAAAAAAAGGGTTACGTGATATTCTCAATTTAGTTGCTCATAAGGGCCATTTGAGATGTATATAATGCAAAGAATGTCGCGCCCGAACTGTCGGTTACACTGCTTTCGGCTGTCTCTCTCACTCTCTGCGGCTTTGCCTCGCTGTGCACTTCAAAAGTCAGGAGAAGGCAGTGGGAGGAAAGGAAGGATGGAGAATCTACATCACACTGCATGCTGGTGTGGACTTTTCTGTTGTTGTGGTGCTTGTGTTGACACAGACATATTCCCAGATGGTATCATCTATAAATACAAGATTTGAAATTCCTTCTTAATCGTCATTGTAAAGCATTAACTGTGTTGGGCGTTCAATGGTAGACCTTAAATAACCAAAACCTGTCAAATGATTGCACTCACACAATAATGTATGCAAGTAAACGTCAAGATATATGTACGAGTGTGCCGATATTATGTTAGATTACAATCTTTCTCACGAGGAACATAGTCTTCTGTTTGGGTTGTGCCACATTGTTGATAAAGAACGAGCGTGGACAGACACATCACATGCAGCTACGAGGAAATCTGCATCAATGAAGCGACTCAAGAGTAATGACTCCAAACTAGAAAACATGTACTTGTTGCTTGGGCACAGTGTGTGGACCTTACTCCTTTACTCCCAAGATATAGTGTTTGTGTTATTGATTTAACGTTATTTGTTTTTCAGATAATATCCAATTACTCTTTCCCCTATGGCATAAGAAGCAATAAAACCTAGCAGTTCATAAGTAAGAATACACTGATGGTGAAATGTAAGAAACACCATACATCATGCATGTTATGGTCAATGGAGAAAATACTCAAACCGAATATGTCCATCCCATCAGTGAAACAAAAAATAAAACGTCACTATTTCCATAAAAGTTAAATAACAACATTAAACTAATCAGAACATTCTTCTGGAAAAATAGACCTCCTGTACAAGCATGATCAGAGGCAACATGCACACCATAAATGGACATACTCATTCTCATTCCTCAAACACACAGACACATGAACATGAGGTTTGTTTGACAGATGTTATTTGAATGCATTAGTAATCATCATGCTAATTAGTAGTCTGTTTGCCTGTGTGTCTGCCTGCATCGCGGTTAAATAGCGGATTAGGAAGAATTGAATCTGTCCCTCTCTTAACATGCAGGAGCCATCACACACGTATAGTTTCAATATTTAAAATATCACGTTGAACAATGAGTTCATATTACCAAAATGGTCTATGAAGTCGCTGTACTACAGACCATAATGCAAAACTCAGCCTCGCGTCTCTGAAAATGTAACCACGATTTAAAACTGCATGTTCAGTGGGTGTGGTTTGATTCACAGGGTCAAGAATGCTTTTAACTAGCAGAGCCACATACATTAAGTCATGCATGTGCACAGCCCTGATCCAAGAAGTGTCCAGAAAAAATGTGCACTTTTAAATCAAGTATCAACTGTGAGATGAAGACAGGCTCCAATAGGTTGATGGAGGCAGAAAACGTAGAGGACAGAAACGTGCAACACCGTGCTGATCTCATCTGAATCCCCGCCCTAGTCGATGTGTCCTTGAGCAAGACACTTAACCCTGAATTGCTCCCTGTAGCTGTGTCTACGGTGTGTGAATGTAACATGATTGTAAGTCGCTTTTAAAGCGTCAGCTAAGTGAAATGTAATGTAATGAATGGAAGAAGTGAGAGGAAACACTAAAAGAACAAGGAAAAAAGGAAGTAGAATATTGAATGTTTAATGAGAATAATTGGAGAGAAAAAAACACATGCATTTGTCCAGACTATCACACGCACACACACACACACACACACACACACACACACACGCACACAGGCACACTGACAGTATTGCAACTGGGACTTCAAAGCGATGAGAATGGGCAAATTTGAGCTCAGATGATGGCATTGGCATGTCAGGCGTGTGTGTATAGCGCGTGTGTGTGTGTGTGTGTGTGTGTGTGTGTGTAAGTGAGCCATGCATGTCACAGAACGTGTATGTTGCTGCCACAGCAAAAAGCGATCAAGCTGTTGGATTTACTAGATAAGCATTCTGGATGACTGCTCATGGCTCAAGTCTTTACTCGCACTCACAAAGGCACATATTACTGTAACACACACACACGCACACACACACACACGCACACACACACACACACACACACACACGCACACACACACACACACACACACCTACACACACAAATACACACAGTTTCCAATGATGTGATATGATACACATGTGATATGAAACCTTGAGTTTCAGCTCAACAGAGAGTTTACTGTGTGTAGCCACTCAGATACACACATGTGAACTTATTGGATTTGGACTTTTAGTGTGTGTTTGTGTGTGTGTGCGTGTGTGTCACTGGCATTGTTGGTGTCTTGTGTCCACAAAGAGATGGATATGTAGAGTTAAATGTGTGAGTGTATGCAGAGATTGTACTCTGAGCCGGCAAGCTGTTTTACAGTCGGTGCTCCTCTCTCACTTTCTGCCTTCTTTGCAAAAAAAAAAAAAAAGGCTTGATTCCAAAAATCTGACAATCACATGTTTTGCTCTCTGGTGGACACAAACAGAAGGCCTGCTAAGATATTACGATGGCCAGCAGCGATCAAAACACTGCATAATGCATACTGCATACTGCATACGTTGAGGGACGTCTGGCCTCAGACCGTCCCTATCATTTAAATGTTACTTGAGATTGGAGGGCAACCATTTGATTGTATCACCAGAAACTGCTGCAGTCTCAGTCGAATAGAAGTAGAGTTCTTTTTAAATGTCCAAATAAAAAGCACGACCTGATGAGCACATGTTTGTTGTTTTCAAGATCTACAAAACAAATGCCACCCATAGACATTGTTCCACTAGAGGGAATAACTCTACAGCCTGCATGTGGAACTACTTCAAATTGCGTCTTCAGACTTTTGTATTTGTCAAAGCTTTTTCGAAATATCTGATTTAAGTTTTGATTTGTCCAGTTTTATTCCTATTCATCTCATAATATTCATTATATGTTCATCTCTTCTTCTGTGCTCATATCTGTTGTTATATTTCTCATTTTATCTTTTGTCTGGTTATATTTCCTGTATTTCCTATATTTTCCTGTATTTATATAGCACCTTTTTTAAAGTGCTATGTAAATACAGTTTATTGTTACTGTCATTAGTATTATTATTCACATTATTATAATGTCACAACACTTGACATACAACTCCTATCAAAGTTAAAATCATTAATAATCGGGCTAAATTAGCTTGTGGCAAAGTTATCCCCACTGAAACACGTACAGTTGCATGACGTTGTCACTTTATATAACAATTTTCTTTTTTTTATGTGTGCATTTCTTGTAACCCTGAAAGACATTGTTAATTAACCAATGTCGATGATTCACCTCTCAGGAACTTGAGTGAAGATATAACTCGTGAGAACTCTAAATGTAGCACGGAAAGGAAATATTACTCTAATTAGTCCAAAATGCAGTGCGTGTCCACCCGGAGGGAATACAGCGGAAAACTTTCAGGGCAGTTCTGTCTGATGATAAAAGCACTCAGCTGAGTACGTCTCCTCCTGTCTGAATCAACAGAGAACACAAACATGCACATGCATGCACTCACACACACACACACACACACACAACTTTCAACCCCTTTTTCCCAGATGATAAGCATTGAGCCTTTTAGCAGATGCTTCGTCGCAACTGCAATCAGACTTCATAATGAGTCACTTGACTAAGTAAATGTGTCTTGCGTTATCATTTGAGACAGCGAGCAATCAAGTGACTCTTAGCTCAGCTTTGATAGGGGTTAAGATCTGATAAAAAGCTTGCTTTTAAAGTTCTCCCAAAAATAAAATGGTAAACAACTTGCAGGCTTGCTGTTTCAATAATTCACTAAATATGCGTGCACAAACAACATGAGCTAGTGTTGTTTTTTTTGAATGGACCTTTTTTTTTTCAAAGGTAAAGGATGCCTTTTAATTGATGGCTGTAAAACCAACCTGCATGAGGAATGACAATGAGTTCCATTTACAAATCCATGACAACTTATGGGTTGCTGAAACTAAAATATGTCTCCACAGCCATGCAAACAAGCAGAAACAAGATACACTCACACCAGCCATTTCTAAATTAAAAATAAATATATTAAATACATGGTGCATTTGGGAAACACTGCTGGTGTTGCCAGGTTCACTTGTAAAAACAAAAGACTTTAATATGTTTTTAAAACATCATCTCAGGTTTTAATTGTTGTATAGTTTGCCACAATTTCATGAGTAAGTGCTGTGATTTTCTTTTAAACGGGATGTTTGATTAATTGAGTGGCTCCACAATGCGTCTAAAGCCTTACGTAATACGACAAAAATGCCAACTGCAGTCTGAAATCTATCTTCATAAATAACCTGACGGGTATCAGAGACCAGTAAGTAGTTCATAGTGGAAATCCTATTTAAAAGAGAACAAAATATATAGCAGTGTGTGTGGGAGCCACATCGGGCAGTAACAGACATGATGGATCTGTTACAATACAGATGATGGATGAGGAGATTACTGCGAGCAGCACTAGCATTCTGCTGCTCGTCGGGAGAGTGTGTTTGTGTGTCCATGAGTGTGTTTTCCAATTCATACAATAATGCTCAGATAATACACTTGCTGACCTCCAGACATCTTCCTCCTCCTCATCTCCCTGCCTCTACCTCTCATTTCTCTCACTCATCCCCCGACCTCATTAGTCACTCTTTCTCTTCTTCTCCCTTCACCCACTCCATCGCTTCCACCGCTGTAATATGACAGTATACCTCACAAAAGACCACACACACCTCTGCTCGTAACACTATTTGATCCTGAGACAACCAATGCTTAATTCACAGAATTCACAGAATTCACACACTTGGCGGTTGGTAGACTGAAAGGTTGGCTGCTTATCTGCTTAATGGTGATACCAATATATCTAAAAGTCAAAGTGTCACTGACTGTGGGCTGTATTGCCTGCCAGGTTACATAACTGACTAACTGGATAAACAACTATTAGGCAGGTAGAATACAAGATGTATCCATAAGTGTAAAAGGTGGAGAGAAGATGCCCACGCTGACACACAAACAGAAATGACATTTGACATTCGGTATGTATGATGATGGGCCTATGATAAGATGTAATGAAGTGTGTTACTGTGTGCTTTGTGATGGCATCCATGAATCCAAAAGGGTAGTGGGGAGAGAGATGTCAAAGTTTAGATTTAACAGCTCCTCCAGCTATGTTCTCAACCATTCCACAGCTATTTCTGACTCTAGCTCTGGGGATAAATACTTTACTTGCATTTAGAGGCAGCAACACCCTCTTTCCAGATACACACACACACTCAAAATAACGTGCTTCACAGCTAGATAATGGAGAAAAATGTAAGACTTGGCCATCCATTTAATAGCAAAAAAAAGAAAAAAGTGTCCTTCATGGGAAAAAAAAAGATGCCGCAACTATTTGTGTCCCAAGACCATGAAGAAGAGCCAACTGTGACCTTTGCTGAGGGAATCAAACGCTGCAGATTAATATGTCTGCACTTTTAGATTGTTGAGTTCTGGATGGCGTTTTAAGGTAACATGGATTGTGGGCTTAAACGAATCAAGACTTTCGAAGAGTTGCTACAGTAAATCTGGCTCGACAGAGGATGCAAAGAAAAATAAATAATGTGCCATTTACAAATGCCTTGTTTGGATGGCAGTCAAAAACAGTAAAGCCGAGCAGCAAACCACCCTGAAAATCTTACATAAACAAATAAAATGTCAGCGCAAAACATATTCCTTGGGGGCAAATGCCCATTCACCGGATGGCAGTGTCACAAAACACTCCAAACGTATAGAGCAGAACTGACATGGAACATTTTGCCATATTATGTTTCCATTTTTATCGAGTCACGTTTCATTTAGGCAGTGCCATGTTTCATATGAGGTTGATTCTGTCTTGGTGTATGACTGGTGCTCTAAACTTCACTGTGCTGTTTTATTTCCAGCCTTACAGGCAGCTGTGTACATTGTCTCATTACGTCTTACACTGTGTACATCTGCCAATAGCAATAACAACCCCCTCTTGCCAATGAAAGTTCTGCATTAGCATGATTGGGACATCATCTTAAAGCTGATGTCTATTTATCGACTGTGTGCCCTTTTATATGGCACAGCAGTGAACTCATTTCTCATTGGGGATCAATGCTGTTTATTTTATCTCTACTCTCTACCACAGCAAGCAACAGATAACACCGTTTCTAAACAGGGAAATGAAACAATCATGACCTTATGTTCTTAAATTATTGTAAGTGATTCTCATGAAGAGGAATTATGCTTTCATACTTTGAGGTCTAGGGATAAGAGTTTAATTTCATTTGGATTCTACAGGCTGATAAACTATTCTGTGAGATGTACGGCATGTAGTAAAAGGGGTGGACACACTACCTTAAACACATGGAACATACAGTGAAACACATCAGAAGGACCTTGCAAGGAACACTACTTTGAAAAAGCAGCCTCAAGAATTACCAGCGAGCTTCATCGCAGAGCTGTTTTATTAAATTGAATTAGATTCTACCAGGGTTCATGGTACGGTGTAAGTCAAATGCATATTTGTACTGCAGCAGTATGCAGCCAGGATGAAAAATAGACATCACTTAACGGTACACAAAATGTCTTTGACAATCTTATCTTTTCCTTCCGTAATACACAATTTTAATCATGTGGAGCTGACATAGAATTACCAAAGCAGTCTATATTAACAATGGATGGATACATCATGAATCTGTGATAGATGAGGTCTACCAATGCTTAATTTGTCAAGTTAATTTGATCCTACTGCCAATCTGTTTTCAGAGCAACACTGTACCACAGGATGGGGTAAATGGTATATGATTCTATAGCAAAGGCACACACTCCTTTAGCTTCACATTCACATTTAGTTTCACATTCAGCTAATTAAAGATATGCTACAATCAATATATCCATGTGATATATTGATTGGACAGGTTTGGTAATCATGTTAGCCTTGAAGCTACTGACTGAATGTTGATGGCAAATGTGATGAAACTACAAAACAAAAAGGTGAGTCAACCGATTACTCACCAATGCAGGCATGAAGGCACATCTTGACATCATAAATCCAAATCACATATTCTGGCATCAAAGGTTTGTGTACTTGTGGTATTGCATGACTTGCGCCCTATGAAGTCCTAACCTTCAGTGGCAACCCTTCCCTAAGGGTAACGGTCTGAAGAGTCATGCTGATATTGACGGCTAAGGTTAGCATAATGGCTAACTGACTGTGATGATACAGCTCAAGGCAACCAATGGTCTGAAATGACCAAACAAAAGAGAGAACTCTACTTAATTCCTATGTGCTACTTCAATCATCCATCTCCATATACGGTTGTAGGTCAATTAATTGACACTTTGCTAAGCCCTGCCTCTTGCTGATACTCGGTTGAACTGTCAAAGCTACAATGGAGCCCACACTGTCAATATATGCAGTCCCAGTATGAAGGTTATCTAAGTTATTGAAAAACAAAAAAAAGTGAATTCAGAGAGAAGCAGACAGCAGACATGAGGGTTTACACTCTGTGTTGGAAGAATATATCCAGCACGTCAAACTGATTCAGCGGCGGGGGAAACATTAAAAAAAGATATAGATAGATATAGAGTTCATGATCTGTCTTTGCTAAACCTAATACTAGTCTTACTCGATAAATGATTTCCAAATGATTATGTGAATTCCAAATTTCACGTCTGTGTTTATTCAGAAGACGAGTGTTTTAAATATGCTACAGGATGTAACTGATGATAACTCATGCGTAAACCTCATTATTGCAGCAACAAAAGTTAAAATGCATAGTTTAACACTAGAATGGGAAAAGGTAATTGTAAAAATAGCAGAAAATATTGCACAATGCAAAAATATTTGCAGTTGATATTTTAAGATGTAGCCGAGAGAGAACACTATATTAATTAAAACATATATTAGAAAGAGTTAAGCAAGCATTTAATCAAATACAACATTAAACAGTTAACAGCATTTCTGCTGCTGATGCCATCCACTTCTATCCTTTTTTTTTTGCCGTCCTTTTCAAGGATGATTCCGGTTCAGAGTGGCAGGTAATATGTTCTACATTGACACAAATGCAGGAATTTCAACCGGGGTCAACTGCTTGGAAGGCAGCGCTGCGAAGCGCTATACTATTGACAGACATACGCGTGCACTTATACACACACTGATGCACACTTGTGATTGTCTTACCTTTGGAGTGGCATCAACATAGAGAGGAGGCATAAAAGAAAGAAAGACAAAAAGACAGGAAGCAAAAATGAATTTAAATTCTCCAGTTCCATTTTTCATGGACATTAATAGATGAGAGGCTTGTTAGTCAACTAATTGTGTTAGCGAGTTGGTGTGTCTGATACAAAGAATGGCCCTACTAACACACCATTACAAGAAACAAACACAGTTTGGAACAATGTGTGTTTGTTAGGTCAACACCAGGATGACTGTTCCCATCTCTTAAGACAACCTTTTACCAGGAGCAAACCTTAACACACACAATGCTGTTGTCTCCACCTCCAGCAGCAGCCTAAGGCGCATACATATGTGTGCACACCGACACAAAACCACACACACGTAGGGGACATTTGAGAGACAGCCATTGATTCCCCTGTAACCTATAGGCAGTTGATCCAAGGGTGGGAATCAGCAGAATGATTGTTCATCTCCTGCCCCGTTCTATAACAGGAAACAGGCATACACAGACAGACCGGAGGATACGGATGCGGACTAGCAACACACGGGTAAATGAGAAGGATAATTGTCAATTTCCTGCCGTGGTCGTGACAGGTTGATAAACACTGTGGTAAAGGGGTTCTTCATTTGTTTTGCCCATTTTAACTCAAAAATCTAATATACAGGAAGATAATAGATGGCAACAGTGGTATATCTGTCATAAACTACATTGGCCGACCACTTCAACAGGCTCTATTCCTGGAATATTGCAGGAACTAAAGTCATGCATTGTAAACCTAGTTCAGTCAGTACAAGTGAAGCAATGTAACGGCTCTAGAGGCTTCTTTACATCTCTCTTTTACAGGGAGGACATTTGGGTGAATCCTAAAGTACACTGTTGGTTGTCCTCTTCTATCCTTCCTTCCCTTTGTACTTTCAATGTGCTGGGAAATGTAGTCAAGCCTTCATAGCCCGTTCGACAAGATAATGGGCAATGTAACTTAACAATTAAACATATATACTTCAATCTGCTGTCATTTCCATCCCGTATAACGTTACAGCGGAGGAAGAGTTGTCTTTTCACTATTTTTCTCTGTCTTGCACTAATCCTGCTGAGTCTCCAGGCCCTTTCTTACACTAGTTGACCTTCTTAGGAGATAGAGATGGGATTCTGGGGATGATGAATGTGTTTAATTACTACTCCCTGTGAGAAAAAAGGCCATTCAATTCATTCTTCCTGACGTACAAAAACGGCATTCTTGTGCTTAACATACTGCAATACTAGTCCCTAAAAATCAAAAACCATCATAAACGGTTCTTAAGCTCAGAGCCCCTGGGTCACTCTCTCTCTCTCTCTCTCTCCCTCTCTCTCTCTATGAGGGAGCTTGACTATCTCACGATGAAGGTCTTTCAATATATGTGCCTGCCCCCCTCCCCCTCCCCCCTCCCTCTCAATGCAACAGACTCAGTTTTGCCTGGATGCACACATCAAGGTTTCATGAGCCCAGTGAGTTTCGTGATTTGTTTGGTGGAACCGAGGCAGCCGCAGTGTCCTCCTGCGGTTGCGGCGTGGTCATTAGACGTGTGGAAAAGAGAGACTTCTGTTCCAATAGCCTTTTCCTGGTTGTAGCTGTTAATATCGAATTGCAACAGCTTGTCAGTGTTTCTGCCAAATACCAAGTACAGAGAGGACAGTGGAGTACAGAGAGGACTATGGGATGCTGGTTTGAGTGAGTGTCTTTGCTAAAACTACGTCGGAGGGCACAGATAGAGGTGCCGGCTTGCTGAACAACATACAGGGAGATATTCCCAAACATCTGTGTTTGAGTGACTGCTGTCTGAAGCAGAACAATGATGAGGTCAGACAGTGTTGTGATTACGTCACTCTGAGTGTCTTTGTACTGTACTGGATGACACTTTATGAATAGCTTTAGAAATGGTTAGATACACAATAATATAACGTCACCTCATTCTAGGAATCATTATAATCATGAACCAAGTGTTGACATTTAAGAAGTGAAATAGCTTTTGATTTAGTTAGAACCTTTTTTTTAAGGGTCGGAGGACGAAACGTTTTCATCATACTTCAAAAACACAGATAGAAGACGAAGAAGAGAATGACATTTATTTCCTTTTTTTTTAGCGTTAAGTAGCTTTGAAGGGATGAAAGAAGAAAGTATTTCAAAAAGAGGAGCTTTTTGAGTGATGTACAAAGAAACAGAGCGAGAGGGGGGGGGGGGGAGAAAACCCATATGTACGTCACTCTATTGCAGTCATTTCTTTTCAGCCATCCCTCGGGGGAAATCTACAGTTGGGAACGCAGTCGAGAGTTTAACAAATAGCATTAGCTAATACAGCTGAGCCTGTCTTTTACTGTTTTGAACTGACTGTGTGTATGTGTGTGTGTGTGTGTTGATGTGCGATGTGTAATGTATAAAGTATGGTCACATGAGCAGGGTGTGTGCGTATTCAGGTTTTTCCTGCATTTGGGTCTGTGTGTAGACGTCAAACCAAGGTTGTAAAGTGCTGACGTGACTTCTCGTGCTGTTCCCATAAATCTTCATACACAGCACCACATGTGACTGCAGTGATACACTCGATATGCATTTATTGCCCCAGTTCTCAAGGATGAAAGGGGTTCAACAGGTAAAGCTCCCCGGTCAAGGCCAAATGTCAATGTTACACATTCTCTTTGTTATCCTCTTGCTGACCTACATACACGTGCATGCTCACACAAGTGTTGTGCACACGCAGTGCTGCTTTCTCTGATCTCCAAACTGTAGTAGTAATAAGGGTGCACTTAAAAACTACTGCACACACACACACACACACACTGGGATTGCCTTGGGATGATGAAACTGCATGAAAGAGGTTTTTTTCTTTTTTTAAACTAATGATTCTACAGAGTTCCTCTTCAAAACCGATGGGTCCATGCAGTCGTGGTGCACATTTTGAAACGAGATTCATGAGCACTTCAGATAGAGCACATCATTTATGGCCTTCTGACTGCATATTTGTCAGTGTTTTTTTTCTTCTTTTTTCTTTCTCTCTCGCTCACACATACAAAGCATGCGCAGACACACATTCACAAAAGCATAATACAAAGAGATAAAGTTATTGTTGTAAGTATTTCCCAAAGCTATTCCGTCCGACCATCCCTTACCCTATCAATAGCGCCTCCGACAATGGAATCTCATACACATCGACTGCCAGTTCGACCCACTTTAGAGCCTCACTGAAAATGTATTCACAGCGGAGGCACTCAAGGATTTAGGGAAGCCTGTAATGTGTAACACTACTATTGAAATTCCATGAAAAGTGTTGCCAACAAGGGGTTTAACATGTGCTGTCGATAAAACAGTGGCAATAGCACAAAGAAGAGGGCAAAATAGGCAAAGACATGATTATAACAGGAGGTTATGAGCCTGCTAATAAGTATGACAGTTTATTGGAAGGAACTCAGAGTTACACTGAGATGGGTCTGTAAGAGATGGTGGCATGATTATGAGGCATTTGGTTTGACGAAGCTTGATCACGTCTCATGTTGGTTGCTCCATCCTAAACCACACACGAGAAACAAGATAAGTGGGATTTGCAACTCCAGTGTATGTAATACCTCTGTGGCAGTGGGGTGTGGTTAGGCTCAGCTGCAGAGTGGGTGGAGCGGGGGTGTGGTTCAGGGAACGGTGTCGGGACAGGTCTAATCAACCTCAGCTGGGGTGAGGGTTAATCAGCCCAGCTGCGGTTAATGTGTGTGTGGGTGGGTGTCTGTTACGCAATAAAAGAGCTTTTGTGAAGCCCAAATAACCCTCGTTGCTTCATCTCTTTCCGTCCAAGACTCACGGGATAACGTGAGAGCGTTTACAACCTCCAAGAGGCATTTCTCAGCTGACTCAGTGCGCATGCATGTGTTTAATTACATTGTCAAGATCAATGTTAGCTTCAAATCAATAACTTCCTGGGAACCTGTACACTAGCTGCCTATAGATTGGGCTGAATAAATCTATTTCCTCTTCTTCTTTTTGTTTCTATTCATTCCCTTACTGGTTAAATCCATTTTTCTCTCACTGTGAACTGAAAAAACACTAAATTGATAGTCCGGCAGTTTAAGGCGCCTTTTTCACCTGGCTGTCCATCTTAAGACAGCTTCTCTTTTTATCTCTTATTTCTTCTGTTGGAAGTCTTTCCCAGTCTCTCTTCTACGGAGAGAAAACAACACCAGGCCAACAGCAATAAGAAGAACGGTTTTGTCCTGCAGGTCGTCACTCTGATGAATACTTAAAATATGTCAAACAATGTCAGTAACCGTCCAACAACAAAATATCCATTGCTGCAGTTTTAGATTATAATTTAACCTTTTTAATGCAGAATTTGCTTTTATTGTGTACATATCTTCTGTCATTGGCAATATAAATCGGACACATATACAGTATAAAGTCATCTTTACGTGTACATACTGTACATAATCATCCAGACCATTTACATGCATTAAGCATATTTGTATAGTTCACATCTTACAGAGCACTTGACCTGTATATTGGCGTTCTATTTCAGAGCTAGTGACGTAGTTTTAAATACCAGGAAAGCCCACTTAAAGTGGGTGGGAGGTGGATGTGTCCAACAAATATGTCGTAAAGTGTCGTTGTGGTTTTGTTGCCTAAGCCTAACGTCCGTCACAGTTTTCCTGGCCCTAACCAAGTGGTAACTTTTGTTTTGTTACGTAATGCCAGCCCAAGAAAACAGACGTTCTGAGAGACACGAAAAAAAACTGCCAATTTTTTATCCATGAACACGAAACCAATAGACTGTGCTGAAATATCTTTTGGACCTCATCATTTCCTAGGTAACTTGGCAATGAGACGCCCAAGTATATTTGGCCACCTTTTTCTTCCTTTCTTTTTTTATCCACCCAAGAGAACGTCATCATCCGCTATCAATTAACTAGGAGGCAGCAGCAGCTGATGTGAGAAAAAGTAAAGGCATTCAACACTATTTATTGTAACCGGAGTCAGAGAGCTGTAAGGTGGAGGCGTTAGAAAAACTTACGTTCATGTCAATTTCTACCTTTCAAGTGTCAAGGTTGGTAACATCATAGACAGATATACTTCCCATTAACTGCATGCATTAAAGAAGCTATTTGGACATTCAAAATGCCCCAAAACTCCATTGAATTTAAACCGCTGTTACTGTACATGAAATCATTTGTCTCTCCTTTCCACACAGGAGGAGGAAACACATGAGCCCAATGTTTATTTGAGAGCTAAATGGTTTCATTGTTTTATATCCCTGTGATGGTCTTTACACATTGACCACACAGGGAGGCCGATTCCAGCTGCCAGCAATAAACTAATCAGAGTGCATTATTATTCTTTCAACCACCAAACCCCAGAAGAGCGCATCGTGGTCGGAGCCCTGTTCGGAATCCAGCACAGACCCTCTCATCCATCAAGTCTGTATCGACCCATGTCAAAGTCATAACATGCAATGGCGCGATTTAAAGCCCCATCATGATGCAGATTAACATAAATAAATTGCTTTAGATAAGGAAAATCTTTATTATCTGTCATTTTGATGTTAGTGCAACTCCTCCTTTTGGAAATGCAGCCCAAAATATCTCATCTCAAGCACGCAGCTGACATTTAACTCGTAAAAATACACAAGGATATTTAAGTGTTTTGGCAGTTGCTAAAATCACTCAAGCAAGCAGATAGTTTAAATGTAATGTATTAAGTGTAAGGTCAAGTGTAGGAACCATCATCTTCACATGACTACATCTTCAATTAACAGTCAGTAATTTACTCATGCAGAAGGTTTAAGTAGCCTCTTAATGCCATAGAACAAGCACATCACAGGCTTGAGGGAGTGGATGTTATCGTCCAGTCCATCTCTGCATGTCTCTTTTTTTCTGAGAAAAACAAAACGTCATAGCAGTATCTTTTTCACAGTACTTAGTCTTCCTATTGGCTCATATTCATACCATGAGGATCATAGCAGTATCTTTTACACAGTACTTAGTCTTCCTATTGGCTCATATTCATACCATGAGGATCATAGCAGTATCTTTTTCACAGTACTTAATCTTCCTATTGGCTCATATTCATACCATGAGGATCATAGCAGTATCTTTTTCACAGTACTTAATCTTCCTATTGGCTCATATTCATACCATGAGGATCATAGCAGTATCTTTTTCACAGTATTTAGTCTTCCTATTGGCTCATGAGGATGTTGTTCATAGATCACGTTTCTTCTCAGTAATTATAACTATATCATTTGACATAAATTGCATTAACAACGTCCGTTTGGTATAATAAATGTTAAACAGATGCTGTATGACTGAATGTGCAAGAATACAAATCTAGTCTTATTTGACATTATTATCATCATTACATGTCCCCGTGTGTCCTGTAGTATAACGTATATAATAACTGGGACCTCTATAACTACTGTACATCAAAGTATAAGTGGGCATTTTTCACCTTGATGTTTGCAAATGTGTTTTTTTAACAAATTGCATCAGCAGAATGCAAGGCCATGAACAAATAAAATCAATTCTAAGTTTTTATTTCCAGCAATGATTTATATTAGATATTACAGAAGCATTGTAATACACAAACTGCAGAGTTGCCGTGTCATATCAAAGGACCCGGTAGCTGCATCTACTGTTTTGTTTCTTATTTTTACTGGAGTGAAAATATCAAGCTTGAAACAGCACAGGGAGTTGATGGACCCAGCTGCCGTCACCTGTTCTTTAACTCAATACTTCTGTTCTCACAGCTGAACGGACAAACACACCGTTCTAAGAAGCATTGCAGAGTCTTTTAATTGTTCTGTCCACTGTTCACAACTAAAGGGAAACAAAACAATATTTCAAAAAATAAAAAGGAAATTGGAAAATACTGCAAACAAAGAGATCTGGAGACATGCACGCTAGCCATGCCCATATAACCCCGCATGGTTATATATCTTTAGAAGAGGATGTTGATTACTAAGAAACCAAACCAAAAACAAAGCTAGCGTGGCTGCGGTGTGTTGTATGGCAAAAAGAAAAGCACCACTGGCTTCAAGACCTCGCTAGGTTAAAGAGGCTCCGTGCTGATTAGGAGTGCCTTTGTTGTAATGTTCTGGTCCAGTCATCTCCTGAAGAAGACAAGGTCAACCATAATCATGACAAAACAAATGATCTTAAGTGATTATCCAGAACCTTGATCATAATGAAAGGTGGTTAAATCGTTGTTTCAGGCATTGACCTCCCATGAACACACTTGAAATTGGGGTCATTTGTGATTGGCCCAGCATATGCTAATCATAAGTTATTTTGCTTTATACAGCCGTCAGCGACTCGTGTTGTCGATGTTGACTTGGTATTACTCCACAACACAAAAAAGCCACCAAAGACCTCTAATCTTAGACATGCCCATACGTGTGCAACATGTTCAGGGAAATGCTCTCCACCCAACGAGTCGCACGTGAAACAACAACAAAAATGTTCAAATCACCCCCCCCCCCCAAAAAAACAGACCTGAAAACCCTGAAGTCATGTTTAAGAATGATACTGCCGAAGATACAGTGCAACCTTTCCCACCATGCTGCCGGTACCTCGTGACTACCCAACACAGCCAGCAATTGCATCATGCTCTGCACAAGTGGTTCACCTTTCTTCGTGAAAAAATTAATAGAAAGCTACCTTTTCCTCTGTGCCTTCATTTTAATAATAGATTAAATAGCTTATTGACAACGGTATTAATACAATGTAAATTGCAGATACTGCAGTCAGCGGCACTTGAAAGTCTCTGGCTTCCTCTAATGGTCATCTTTTTGTGGTGCGAGTGCACGGATATAGTGAGTATGTGTGTAACTGGAGGCTTTTTGCCACATATATGATGGCAAATGGAAGGATAATCGCTTGAAGAGGGGGAGAGGTGATGTCCAGAGGGAGAGTTGAGGAAAACACTGTGAAATGGATGTGCTCAGGAGGAGAAATGACCTTTTCACCTCTCCATCTCTCCATCTCTACCTCTTTTTTTTTCTCTCTCTCTCTCTCTCTCTCATTCACACACACACAATGTTTCCTTCTAAACTGTGCAACCTCTTTGTGTGTCTGGCTCTTCATCATTGTCCCTCAGAACCACTCACCCTCTTCAGCCTCTCTGCTCTCACAGTCCCTCCTTGCCTGATTGCCTTTCCATTAAATCACCGCAACACGGCATTTCCACATTTCATACTTGTTTTAATCTTTCAAAAATCAACTGCCCTTCCTGGCCCAGAAACATTTACGGAGGTCATAAAAGGCCTCGGGTGACCCTAACAACTGTTAAGAGACCTGATCTTTCATGTCAGTCCTTATGAACGTCAAGCTGTCAGTTCAGGTGATTGCTGGTTTCAATGGTTACGTGTCCTTGAGGTGCGTGGTCTTCTGAAAATAAAGAGATTATAGCCTAAAGATTCTTGATTTCAGGTCAATTCTGATATTGAAATTCAGAAGTTTGATATGATATATACATCTCTTTTTAATAAACATAAACACATGACAAGAAGAACCTTTTTTTATGAGGATCCGTTATTTTTGTTCAAAAAGAAATGTGATAACGATGCTATAAGTGATGTATTTTTCACTTGATCAATAAACGTGTTACTGTTATTTGGTGGAACAACTATATAATGGAGAAAATTAGTATTACAAAAGAACATTAATAATTACTGGCAAAAATATTTCACGACGTTACAAACTTTCTTGTATTTTAAATGTTTACCGCCGAGGGATTCAAACCAAATATTTGACACAATGTGGATAAGCATAAGTGTTGCACTAGTTAACATTCAGCTAAAGCAATATTTTCCTATTATCACCGGCAATCATTTATCATTCACAGTGGTAATTGCTGCTGTTGATTTGTGTGCAGGAGAACCGTGCCACATTGAATATTCATAAGGGTCTGATAATAATACTGTATTCAAATTATTTAAATTAACAATTTCCTCTTTCACAAACTAATGTGAAAGGAGAATACATGAGCATGCTACACACACACAAAAACAATGTTTTAAAGAAGGTTAGTGCTCGAGCTGAATGGCGGAGGCAATAATTCAAAAGATAAATGTTTATATTTCTGATTGTGGTACAGGGTTGTTTTTTGGCTCCTATTAAATGTAATTGCAGTATAAGCATAAGTTATTTAATGAAGCTGTTTACTCATCAATTCTTCTAATTACACTCACCAGTTCAGTAAACTCTATTAAATCTGATTTCCAGACCAACGTGGGTTATTTTTTGCCATGAAAATAAATGTAAAAAAAAAACTCACCCAGGTTTGAACAAACTGGCTATTTGCATAATTATTACATTACATTTAGCTGACACTTTTATCCCAAGTGACTTACAATCATACACTGTAGACACAGCTACAGGGAACAATTCAGGGTTAACTGTCTTGCTCAAGGACACATCAACTAGGGCGGGGATTGAACCGCCAACCCCCTGAATGAAAAAAAACAACCTGCTAACCACTGACCCACACACACCTCTTATAATAAGATAAGAGCAAAGTATCTCTGAATAATAAAGTGTGGTTACTTTCCACCATATGGAGCCTAAGATGACGCCCACATGTGTTACACTGAACCCATTATGTCAAATCTTTTAAGGCGTTTGTTGTCTGCTCCTCTCTTCTTCCTCTTCCTCAGGTGTTGCGCCTTGCAGCGATTCTGACATTTAGCCTACACAAGATTGCAATGGAGACAAAGTCGGCTGCTGCCACAGCCACCTTTTTCCTTCAGGTCACAAATAATTTCCGTTGCAATAATGTTGACGCCTGTTAGAACCTCTGACACCAGAGCGTGACTTTTGCAACCTGGGGCAGACCTCTGAGAAGACAAGTCCCCCACCAAGGAAAGCAAGACATGAATAGGACATTTACTGTCTCTCTCTTCTTCACTTTAATCTCTCTCTCCTTCTGAAAACTTCCTCTTTTGTGTGTGTGTGTGTGTGTGTGTGTGTGTGTGTTTTGCACTCTATCTTTATCTCCTGCTCACTGGGGATGTTCTGCTGTCGGCCTGATGGAGGTAAGGATGTGGCGCACAAACAGTGGAAAAAACTGAGGGTCTGCAAAGAAATGCTGAAATCCATGGTGTTTAATAGATTAAAACAGTCAATCATGAAAAAAATGTATTTCACATCAATCAGTGGGCCTCGTAAATAATTTGATCAATTATGTTTGAACTAACGGCACCTTTGTATGTGTTTAGATTTCATTCCACTCAAATTGTGAATTGTAGTGTCATATTTGACTCGCTTTATCAATTTGAAATGTCATTTTATTTTAGAAGTGGTACATTTTGGGCTAAATATTGGGTTAAATGGGGTGGCGGGGCAGAAATGGTCTAAAGATTTTATGTTCCCATGTAAAGCCAGTCAATCCAGCAGACCTCTTAAGCAGCGTTTCATATTCATAACATGTTTCCCATCTGGCTGCAGGGCACTAACCGATTGAAATATCACACAGTCTCCCCTAATCCCATTACTCTGTTCGTAGAGCATTCACACACACGAGGCTCCAGCCTTGATGTTCACTGACTGGTCGGTAGAAGGCTTTCTGACAGACAGTCGGACTGAATGCATGAATGAATGAATGAGTGACTGTTTGGCTGGCAAACCACCCAACTGTTTGACTTACAGACCAAAAGTTCAAGTCACTGACTGACTGACTGTCTGTCAGTGCTGTGGTCCGAACAACCACAGTGTGTCTCTGTATACTTATGTGTGTCTGTACACATGTAAACCTGGGTTAGCTGGTGAGTGTGGTCGCCAATATGCAATGCACGTTACTCCCAAATATATATGTATATATATTTATATATAATAGTCAGATATCAATATGGAATATTTTGTTCTCCCTGGTAATTAAAGTTTCCAGTTGACATTTAGCATTTGAAAACTACAGTAATTTAAGCTTTCAGATAGATATAGATATATTTTCTAACATTCAATTTATTGGGGTAAAAAAATTAATTATATGACCATACTAAATGTCAGATTCATAACACACTTTGTTGGAGGGCAAATGTTGCATAGTTCACCAAAATAACATTACAGTAGTAATTTATTACTTAATTACTTAATTACTAATATCATTTAGAAAGTAATGCATCACTACCCTACAGTAAATGACAAAGAACAATTGGCTGATTGAATTATGATTCATTTCTCCAAACACACTGACGTGCTTTTTTTCTGCCCCGTGACTTGCTTGAGTTGGAAAAGATGGTCAACTATATAGAAGAAAAATAGGCTTATTCTGATTAATAAAAGTCAGTAAACAGACTTTTTTCTAAAGTCAGGGTATGCCTAAAATAAATGCTAGCCACATGTGTGTCTGATGTTCAGCCATGTGTAAGCCTTTCTGGCTCTACTGTGTGAATACAGTAGAGCCATCATGACAAAAGCTACTCCTCGTCTTTGGAATGGAAATGCAGTCTTTATTATCTTATTAATAATGTGTGTAATGAGCATGTTTGCATTTAATAACCTAACCCCCACTGAACTGCAACATTGAAAATGAAATACAACAAAAGCCACAATGTTTTTGAAGCCATTAAGCTATACATAATTCAGAAACCAAACTGCATTTACAGAACTTAAGCAGCCTGTGTCAATGCCACAAGATATTAACACCTCATTCACAAACAGCACTATAGTCTGCAATGTATTTGTGTTTCTAAGGCTTGATGGACAAATCCCCAGTTGGGTAGATCTATACAACATAGAATTAGACTAATCCTTATATTTCCCTCAGTGTAAATGATAGTGCATGTAATCCAGAATATCAGTGCCAATTGAAGTCTTGTATTCACTTTCTACCAGTGCGTAGTCCCAGATGAAAGGCATTTCTAAACCAAGACTCGGCTGTCTATTCGATTGTTGTGTTTATGTAAAATTCCTTTAAAAAAAATAATATAAGCCTTATCATAGATAAACACATTATGCTGTTTAGCCCCGCCTAATTTAGCAATTCTCATTCATGGCAAATCTCTCCAAACATACATACATGCAGTGCCACCACCGCAGTGTTTGGTGCTAGCCTAATGGCAGCCAGCGTTCTTCTTACCATTGTTTTTTTTTCTCCAGTTTTCAATTGTCATGTCAACTTTTCCTTCATTTCACTTCACTTCTGATTTTATATTCTGGACACGGAAAGCACATCTGTGGCTAAAGAGGTAAAGTTACACACACTGGCTCTCTGACCAAGAGCTGAGCCTTATACCCAGTGGAGCTGAAGAGGCAATACCACACAACAGAGAAGAAGAGTGTATACAGTCATGGTGGCTTTGCTTTAACCCTTCTTTAGGTACTGACAACCACTGTACTCGTGTACAAATTCTTGTATACGAATTGTTCACTTTAATTCAAATGTATATCAGTCAGCTTTGGAAGGGAAGATTGTAAACATCTGGATGTCTGAGGGTTAGTGAACGTGTGCCAATAGACTCTATTCTGAGCCTTCTGTTCAACAGTTATGTTGACTACATTGTCTCTTCTCTACATAAATGGCAAATACACCTTTACACAGGCAATACTGTGATGTACATTAATACTTAATTGTTGTTAATTGTTGTTAATGTTAATTCTTAACAAATGACTCATTAGCATCATTCCATAATTGCTTGCAAGTAAGAAAAGTTTAGCTTATTGTGTATAGAAATACTAACGACTTTCCTCTCAGTTGTAGGAATAAGATTGTGTGTTGTATTGTATATAATTACAATTTTACTCCAAGTTCTGGGTTATGTGGATCACAGATAAGCAACAGAGTCCACTCTTATACACGTAGGTCTTGTCAACTATTACGCTCTTATGTCTATGAAGTTATTTTAACACTAATCACTGCCTCTCATACATAAGATATTTTCTGACAAATCCATCGTCGGAATATTGCCATTGTCAGTGTGTGAAATGGGGATCCCCTATGTAGCGCTCCAGTGTTATGTTGAAGTGAACACTCAATATACAATATGCATTAGAAGATTTAATGGATGCAAACCAAGCCAAGCCAATTAACTAGGCTATAGGCTACACACTTTGCACACATATCACCAGCACTGTAATCATTACAAATAAGGTCATTCACACAACTCCTGCACAACTATGCCCAGCAAAAGACACTTTTGACACAGGCTTTAGAGACCCCAACAACCCCCTCCCCATAACTTTGCTGTTAAGGCTATCAGGGGGTCTAAACTGCTAATCAAGGGGCAGCAGCCCCAGTAAGACCCCCCACGTTTCACACACTGGCCATAATATGTTTCATCGTTGACTGCTGTAGAATATGATGGTACATGTTCATGTTGCACCAATGCCTGACTGATGCCTCAGGTACCCCGAACCAGAACTAATTCTAGGAATGTCTGTGTTGAGAGATTATTTACAGCATTATCCAAAAAACCAAACATGTTTTCGTTCACCTTTCGGTTATTTAAAATTAATAACATCCAAAACAGCCTTTAACTCTGAACTTTAGCTGTGTTTTTGTTTATTTGTGAGTCTGTTTTTCTGTTTGTGATTCTGTGTGCTTATTTAACGTCCTATTTTTCAGCGAAACTGTAAACAGACATACTCAGCAAACCTGAACTGTATATAAATGAAGGTTAAATAAAATACCCATATATTTCACACTATCATAATCACGGCAGATCATGACATCAAACAGAAAGCCTGACATCCCTTTCAACCAAATATGACCAAATATGCCTCATGTTACTGTCAAGATAGTTTGCAGTGTGTGCTGACGGTGGTAGCTCCGTGTCTTCGTCTTCATCGTTTGCCATTATCCATGTACCATTGTTTAAATTCCATGGGTAAGATGGACAGTTTGTTCAGTGATGTGCATGCTGTATATATTAAGGTGCCATTATGAGTGCCGCACAAACCAACTGATAAATAACTGATCTTTATGTCTGGCTTTTATTTAACCATTCATTCATGATGATCCATATATGGTTGTCATGCAAAAATATTAGCTACACAAACCGTCTCCAAATGTATTACTCTAGAATGGAAAGCCTTATGGCAACTACACCATTTTTTTTTTTTTTAAATCAAGATCCAGTAACCGGCAACTCAATTCTAAATATTCTAATAACAAATAAGTCAAATCAATGCCAGTATCAAAAAAAGAGATAAAACTCTCTGGACTGCAGAGAGGAATGAGAAATGTAAATTGGCTGACCATGGCGCTTGGAACTGCCCAGTCCAATTAAATAACAGTAGTACATCTTTATAAACACAAAGACTGGTTACCTCACGTATAATTATCCATGTGTAGTTTAAAAACGTAACACATCATTTTCATAACTGTGTGTGAAGGAACTGGCGAGCTGGTAATGCCAGCTCTGGAAGTGTTTAAATATGACGGGGCTGTATCAAAAAGATATGTCAAATGGGTTATTGGGCAGGAAACATTCTGCATCCATTCTGCTTTGCGTCATTGACTGTTTTAAGCTACTGGGAACACCATGCCAAAAAAAACCAGTATCATCATTCACACAGAGAATAATGGGACTGGGAGTCATTCATTCCTTGAACGTAAAGGGGCCTTTAAACAATGACAGGCCCTACCTCAAATCGAGCAGATACATTTAGTCTCTAACAGTATATAAGTGAGAATTGACCACCTCATTGATTTTTACTACTTTGTAGAAATTACACGGCTATTTCTTTAATCAAATTTACTAACCATATTTTACAGTAAAACGGCTGCATGTGCACTGGGCTGTACTGGCAGTTCTGTCTCCCAGCTTCCACATTAGAGAGCGCTGAAGCAAGCCAGCCGAATCAACAGCAGCATATTAACCACTGTAACTGCATTATTAAGTGTCCTCTGATGCTGCTGGAATTGGTCTTATCACTGTATTCTTTCAATATATCCAAATCACGAATACCAACATCAAACGGTGTAATAACTCAAATCAATAAAAACTATGCATTTCATTTATTGTCCAGTTATATGGGTTTCTCATGTGCCGTTAGTGAACGTTCACTCTTTCTCCACGGAGTAATCAGAGTACTATTACTACTACAATTACAATTGTTTCTTTCTATAAACCAAAATATCAAATACCACTAAAATATCAAATATTAATTGGTAAACACTCTTAAATTGAATGAATTGGGCGCCTTTTCAGAGCATTTAGACAAGATGTTCTGAGTGACCCTGAGTGGCAATTCTGTCATGTTGCAGTGGATACACAGGGCCCATTCAGGATATCCCACAGATATTAAACAAAAGAGGAAAACCACAGGCAGCGCGAAAACCGGACAAGTAGGCGCACACACACACACACACACACAGAAACAGCGTATCCAAAGTAGAGAAGAAAACCACAGGAAGCATCCTGGTGTTTTTTCGTTTTAAAAGGGAAATACTGCTCAAACTTTTCCCTCTGCCTCTCTGCTCCACTGTCTAGTTTTTTTCTTTGCTGCAGAGAAAGACAAACGATTAAAAGAACCCCCAAAGACAATAAAGAAGTGACAACTCCATTGAAGACACTGATAATTGTCTCCCCACACAAGCATATGCGCATACACTCACAGTAATTATGTCCTAGTAATAATCCACAAGGCCAGCAACAAGTAACTATTTAATAATACTCTTGTGTTCCCAGGAGATCTATGAAGTCAGTCCATGTGTGTGTGCACATGTATTGATTCAGACTCTTCCAGTCTGGGTAATTGCCTTTTAACCATAAGTCATGACTGAAGGACACTGTGTGGATCTGTCATAAACCGAGTGAGAAGAGAAAAGCAGAGAAGAAGAGAGAAAGCAACAGAAAGACAGTGATTGGTAGAGAGAGAGAAAGAGATGGAGACAATAAGCCAAGGTCTGACTTTCACTCTTGTTTTATGTGAGCATTCAAAAAGAAATCAGCAGTGGGAGGAGGGAGGAACATATAGGCTGAGGACATGTTGTATATGAAATTCTCTGAAAGGTCATTGACTTTAATTCCCGCTTTGCTCCATTTCAACCATTCTGTTTTAGTCAAACAAACTTTGTCTCTATGTCGTCAAGCTCTTACACACGGGGGGACAGGGAAGTTTTATTTTGCAATGTACAATGTATTTTTTCAAACTGTGGTTTTTTTCATCAAAACTTTGCAAAAACGTGATCAACCAATCACTTTGTGATAAACGGATATTCAAAAGGTCCACTATTGAGGGCAAACTTTATTGGCCTACTCCTTTCAACTCCTTTCAGCGCATACCAAATCCACTCCTTCTATTCCTACCTTTCACAATAAAAGCCCTGGACGTATACATGTCACGTTTACAAAAGGGAACTCAAACAGCTTACAGTAGCTTAGGTTATATAACAATGTACCTCAGACAGAATGCTATACTCTTGGTCAATAGCATCCTAGTTGGTCCTCTGCCTGCGCAAATATATTCAAACCTTTTGTTTGCAAATTCACATCACTGCCCGGTATGAATAGAGTATTTTGTATATTTGTGTTGTTTAGTCTTTACGCCACATACTGTATGTGTAAAGGCCTTTAGGGATGTCTTTCACCTTGTTGTCTTTCTCAGCTCCAACCGTCACACTTTGTCTGTGCTGGCTTTCAAATAGGTTTAAGACATGGTCTGAGGTCCCACTGGCCCATCAGATGTGTGAGGGTGAATCATAACTGTCAAAACATACAGTCAGCCCCTGCACTGATAGCCCAGATGTAATGATGTATGAAGGGGGCTAGTAAAAGACACACAATGTTGACCTTGAATCCTCTCCCCATAATAACGTCCAACAAAGGTAGTCTTTTAAGCTATTTATACAATTGACTTTGGAGATGTTGAAAGGTGGATTTGTCCATTAACCAGCAATACTGTAATGAAAAATCATCTGTCTAACCTTAATTATGACTTAAACCCAAACAAAAAGCACAGTAATCATAAATCAGATTGTGGAAAAGCTTTGAGCATTGGAGCATTTCACCTGCTAATGCCGTAAAGGACTGCAGGTGCAACCTACCTCCATCAATATACAGTAATAGGTTAAATGCACATAATAATGGTTGTGTGTGTGTCCAAAGTGTCAGGACTTAGCCAGCCGGACTCCCTCCTCAGCCCGTTCACACAGTGACACCCGGTACCTCAGAGCGCGCTGCCAGGGAGCTACGGGCTTGGAGGCGGGGACAAGCCAGGGGCGCTCCAACTCACACCTGAAGCCACTGGGGGATAAAGATCAAGACTGTCTGTGCTGACGTTGCGAGTTCGTGCCATGATGTCCGTGGACTTTCCTCCTCGTGTCTTCACTGAACTTTCCCTCGTGTCTTTGCTGACTTTTTTGTGTGGAGTATTTTCTTGGATTTTTTTGGGTTTGATGTTCGATCACCCGTGGACTAAGGGGACACTTTGAGTTTTTTTGTGTTTCTTTTCCCAGCGACTTGTTGTGCTCAATAAACTACGCCGTGTGTTCGGCTAGAACTAAACCTTGCTGTTGTCGTGCGCTTGGGGTCAGAGACAAACCATAACACAAAGTTTGGTAAAAGATGAATCATACTTATAATTGTTGTCCATAATCAGGTATAGATTAAAGATGTAGTGGTCTGTAAATTAAGTCACGTCACACAATTTGTGTATGATCAAGAAAAGGTATTTGCAAATCCAAAAAGTGTGCATATTACTATCAGGGTTCTTTGTAATTCTAAAGATAAAGTTTAATTGACTCTTTCTTTGAGCTTTGTGACTTTGGTTCACAAGTAACCCTATCCTCTTATGGCGTATCAGATAGTGGAAAAAATCATTAAAAACGGATGAAACCTTTGCAGCTGTCCAAGAGATAAATGCTTCTGCTTGGTGGGAAGAGGTGACAAGGGAGCCAGTGTGCTTAAGGCTGACCCTGTGCTATCAATCTATGCAATGTTAAAACGTGGCTATGAAGAGTCAGGTTTTGCTGCTTAGACATCTTTTAACATTTTAAAAGTTCCAACCGCACAGACTGGGTCCTGGGCATGAAGCAAGTCGCAATGGAAGAAGTGGGAGAGGGAGGGGGCATATAAAGAGAGCTTTGAGTTGAGGGTAACTTTGATATCAGAAAAACAAAATGTGAGCATATTTCCTGAAGGGAGAAATGAGCTGCTAGGAATGTACCTAGCTGCTGCTCGGGTTTTAATTACCCAAGTATTCCGCAGTAAAAATGTACCTTTCATGTCATGACGTATAAAAACACCAAACGCTACCTGTAGTTTATAGTATTATGTCAAAAGCTGCCATGCCAACCTTAATAAAAACATTTTATTTTGACACATTCTGTAAATTAGGGAACAGTTCATTATGTTCCTGTTGAGCACAAGTCAGCAGGGCACAAAGCAGCACCTAATTGCACATCACAGCCCCCTCTTTATAGCCGTCATTGCCCTCCGCCCAACCTCTTCCTCAATGGAAATGTGGACACTTCCTGGTAATTATAAGTCCGGCTCATAGAATCAAAAGTACCAGCTGCAAAAAAACATTCTTACTGCTGGTTTTGATACTGTTCTAATTAATACTAAAGGAGCAAAAGGGAATCTTGGTTATATAAAATGTTCCAGTTCTCTCTAGCAGAAAAACCCTAACAACCTTTGAGCTGGGTAGTTCTCTAAAGAAGGGGTTTCTGCTATGTTTTCAATGCGGTAAGCAAATTGTTTACTCTCACCTCAACATAGGACCCAGTCTCATTAAAACACACTAGTAGTCACATGAAGGGAGCCACCATAACCATCACAGTTGGAAAGATGCTTTACTTAAAGCTACTCACCTGAGGTGATATTCTCCAGTCACAAGTCCAAATGCGCCCTTTGTAATAGTAACAATATATTTGAATGCTGGGGAGGTTTTCTTTGTGCTTTCTACTGATGACAGGGAGGACAGAGCAAAACTCAAGAGCAGGGCCTCTGGTTCTAGTAGAAATTAAATGGCTTGCTCAAGGACACTCCAGTGGGGTGAATGTGACAGTGCTTAGTTCCACCTGCCAGCTTATAATTATCTCAACACCTGAAAGAGCATGGGAAGTCATATCTGTGAGCCCATTAGGTAGGTATTTTTTCATTATCTCATCAACACATACTCTCTGTCACTACCCTGCACATGTTCCTCTGCATAATCATTGCACTAAATTAATTTGTTGAGTTAGGCGTTATGTCAATTTTAGTGTACACAGCGAGAGAGTTCCCTTGTTATAAGTAATGATTATATTCAATATAAATGTACTACAAAAACAAACTCTCTTCCACTCTCCTTCGTATAATAATCATTTGTGGATGTGGGGGGGGCACCATGAGTACGCAATGCCTTTAAAAGATATCAAGTAGGTCATTTAATTAACTAAACATGGGGAAGTATAGCCTGCTGGCTACCGTGGACTGTATTTATCACCATTGACTGCTGGGTAACATGCAGGTAACTACTGTTTCACATCAATAACTGCCACTTCATTTTACCAGGTAAGAGAAATAATTGTGTGGATGTGGATTTCACCCTCAAAGACACAGATGGAGACAGAGTCAAGCAGAGGCCGTGTTGCATGTGTAATGACAGCAATGGCAAGTAAAATGTAACGTGACCCTACTTCTTCCAAGTGTAATATCCGGGGAAAAAAAGGTTTTATGTTCAGGCCAATGCAGTGTATTGTGAGTTGCCTCAAGACCCTGAATAAAAAACATGAACAAAACTAAGCTGTTGTTTAATAGAGTAATGCTTTGTAATGTACCCTTTGGTCCACCGAAAACCTCTGGGGTGTCATTAGTTTTATGAGAAGAGTTTTTCTGGCTGGAATAGGCTAGAAAATTACTTTGCCCCGAAATAGGAATGTGTAAAGATGCCACATAATTTAATAGACTCTCAAAAGTGTGTGGGTGTGTGTGTGTGTGTGTGTGTGTGTTCCTGTACCTCATATGTCAAGGTGCACCTCAGCGAATGCATGAGTCAGACGTGTAAGTCAACACATCCCCTTGTTGACCGGTTCACCCACCAGTGAAAGGACTCTGATTTCTAAATGGTCCCTCCATGAAATGAGATGCAAACACATTAGGCAGGTGTACTCAAATGACTCATGGTCTGCATGTGTGTGTGTGTGTGTGTGTGTGTGTGTGTGCGTGTGTGGACAAGACACACAATGGGATAGAGTGCATGTGTGCCACTTTGTCTGTGTGTTAAGGAGAACTAACGCTATGCCTGTTTACCGATGCATGAGGTCAGAACCCAATGAGAGCAATCATCCGGCTCCTTACTTAAGAGAACCGCCATCACACCTCTATTCTTTCGCTCGGCTTTCTCTCGCTCCCTTTTTCTCTCACACTTCCATCGCAAAGCACGCACATCTTATCGTTTACTGCCTTGGAAAATTGACGAAATGGGCTCATACAAAAACATGAAGCCTTTTGGTTAATGAACAGTCAAACTGCTGACTGTAAAAACAAAGTGAGATGAATTTTAATTGTCAATGACATGTTTCACATTGTTTTCTCACAGTATCAATGGACATTATGGAATACATATTGTATATTATATATAAATAATCTATATTATTTATTTATAAAGGGATGTGGTGTGAATATAAATGTCAATAATAATACTAATATATTGAACATGTCAAGTAAATGGCATTATCTAGCACTCACACAATCACTGTGAGACTGTGTTGAGATTATCAACTACTATATGCCATCTGGCGGAAGACCTACCTTCATCTGCAACGTAGTAACCATAACTCTTCAACAAGGGAACAGATATTATAGTTTGCATTTAAAAAAGACCCTTGAAAAAACAAACAAGAACAGCATTAAATATTAAAGACTCCAAATAAGTCATTCGGAATCTGCAAATGATATAGGCAACCCTATATCATCACCGGTTTCCTCAATAACTCTTTTCAGCCTCCTCATTATTTCTTATTACTGTACTTTGAACATTTCTTTGGAAGCTACCACAACAAAAACAAAAGAAAATGTTTGAGATTTCTTGCAGGCAAAGAATCAAGTTACTCTGCTGCAATGTCACTGAGTTATAGAGACTGGTGCTTCTCTAAGTGGGAAGCTTTTGAGCTTTATAGCCAGCACAGCTTTTTTAGAGTGATAAAGTGCTTTGAACCAGAAGAATTACCTTTATGTTCGGCAAACCCTCTGAGTGTTCTACCAATTATCCTTGTCAATTGATTCTCAATGGAGACGTATTCTAATGTGACATCACAGACTTAAAACACAGACAAATACTTCCCTTTCTTTTGTTGCTAAGGAGAAAGAAGAACATCTTCCCTATTGGATATTCAACGTTTCCAGAGCATTAGAAAAATAATTTCAACATGAACCAGTTGTGCTGAACAAATTATTTGACTATTCAAATGATGGAGTGGCCTTAGCTCAGGTGTTAGAGTGAGCTGGTTAATCACCTGGTTTCTTTTTTAATCCATGGATCATCCAGTCTACACATCAGATTGTTCTTCAGACAGACAAAGAAACATAGAATTTATTAGGACTGCATTTTGCAATTATTGATTATCCATTTAATCATTACAGATCATTATAGAACTTAAGCAAATAGCATAAGGTGCCCATCAAAGGTTCCCAGGGTCACCTCTGTGATACAAAGGTATTTTTTTCAATAACACTGTGCTCAAAAGCATCATTAGATACAAGTACAGCTTTATGGTATCAGAATCAGAATCAGAACTGTTTATTGCCAAGTACGTTACACATACAAGAAATTTGACTTGGTGAAAGGTGCATAACAATACCCCCCCCCCCCCCCCCCCCCCAAACAAAATAAACAAACAAAACAAACAAATAAATACCAGTACTTTAAAACAAGTGTATTTTAATTGAAGAAAAAAAAATCAGTGACACATTTTTCTGTGGATGTAAGTGTCAGAATCAATTTATATGGCCCCCTCACTGTAGGGTTAAGACCAAAATTCGACCGCGTTGTGAAAGCAGCGATGAAAGTGACGGGACAGAAGGACTATCTGTCCCAACACTTTATGTGGGACAAGCACTCAGAATCCTGAAGGACCCGTCACACATTCTGTCCTCTGAATACAAACTATTACCTTCAGGCAGGCGTTACAGAGCTAATAAATGTGAAAGCAACCACTTCAAGTTTTCTTTACGCCCCACGTCTAGAACACTATTCAATAAGTATAAATATATAATCAATAGCAAACAATAGAAAGGGATTGTGCACAGAGACACGTCGGACAAAATTAAATGAATCACTGGAACAATCCTGGTTAAAATACCCTTTAAAATCATCTTCTCTCTTTTCCTGAAGTTTTCTCTGAGGGGACCCCATCCTCTTTTTTGAAGCCCAGTGTTTTATTACATTCATCCAGTGCTTCATCAATAGTGAATACACACAATCTATGTCACACAAGCCCTCTGACAAGAACTGACAACAAAGGTTTCTGAGAGGTTGAGAGGTGATTACAACTGTCTTTCTGGATAGAAAGACAGTTGCCATAGTGTGTGTGTGTATGTGTGTGTGCGTGTGTGTGTGTGTGTCTGTGTGTGTCCGTGGTCTCATTTCTGTCTCTGTAAGTGTCTGTCTGCTTTCGTGTGGCTCCTTAAGTGATGCTGTGACTGAGATCCCATCGTTAAAGGCTGCAGAGGCTGTTGCCATGGTTTTAGCTTCTGAAGGCTGTTGTTTCTTAATGGAGGGAGGGAAGTAAACAGTGTATAGAGTGACTCATCCTGAAAACCTCCCTCTTCCTGGTAAAGCCACACAGCGTATGACAACGTTTTTGTATGTGTTATGTGCGTGTGCGTGATTATAGTTGGGGCTCTCCTCTGCACCCAGTTTCTAAAGTTTGATTGTGTGTATGTGATGTGTATGAACAACTACACGCAGTGTGTGTGTGTGTGTGTGTGTGTGTGTGTGTGTGTGTGTGTGTGTGTGTGTGTGTGTGTGTGTCAGCCCACCATGTCGACAGCTCAGATAAAAGAAGATCAGAAAGCACACAACAAGACAGAAATGACAGCAGGGAAGAGCGTGGGAGTGAATAAACAGGGCAGCAGATGAACAACGGCCGGGAAGGAGAGAGAAATTAACGGAGATGGAGACAGAGGGGAAGGGACAGAGAAAAGGAAAAGAAGAAAAGCAGAGATACGGAAAAGGAGGCCAGAAGCACAGCGAGCACAGGAGGAAAACACATTGAGCATTAAGTCTGAAACGGAAAGCAAATAAGCAAACAAAAGAGAACGGCAGAGCTGAAGGTAACAGCTCTCTGCTCACTGGCCATGATGGGCAACCAAACACACACAAATACAGCAAGATAGCTGCCAACCCGCTGACCTGCAGGGCATTATTTGGAACAGAGGGCGGCCTGGCAACGATGGAGGCACCGCCAAGCATAAGACAGAACATGCTGTTGACACCCAGCCAAGAATATGCCATTTGTACTACACTGAACTGTAGGGCCAAAGCCCCCACCAGCCGGGTCAGTGAGTCTCAGACCTTGGCCAAGCAGGTTTCTTGGCTCGGGAGCCATAAAACTGAATGAATACATTATTATCTGCCTCCAGTGCGCACAACTGTGAGCTAAATAATAACACCAATATATGATGAATCCATTTCTACTCAACATAATAATCAAACACAGCCAAGCTCAAATTTCAACCTCAAACCTGAGATTCGACCTCCAAATATGATTTCCAGTGCCACGGTAATTCCCAAGCTGATAAACATTGTTCTGGGCAACTGCAAAGTAACGGGGGAGATGTGCTAGCAACAGGACAGGACGGGTTACCATACACGCTTTGCCAAGACATGTGCCAGCCTAGCATAGGGCAAGTTCAGTAGTGCAGAGGAAGAGGGAAGCTGAATCTTCTCCATGTGGTATAAACAGCTTAACCCCTGTCAGGGTGATGCCGCTGTATGTGCCAAGCTCACACAGGATAAGGGTATAGAGACATGCATGCCAGGGAGGTGAAAACCTCTCTGCAGTGAAGAGGAGACAAGGCAGACAGCTCCGGCTCTGCCAGAGAGATGCTCACTACGTTTCCCTGTAGGTATAACACAGTGCGGTCAGTGGACATGAGGCAGCAGAACAAAAGCAGAGGTGGTACTCTGGACTACTTTCTCCAATACGCCACGCTGTTTTGTATTATTAAAATGCATTGTAAAGCAGGACTTCTGGTTGATGCAGACATGGAGAGGTAGCATATTTCCACTCTTTGCCACGTTCGTATTGCCTACCTTATATAAATCGCCTAGTTCATCTCTGAGGGCACGACGTCTTATAACTGTTAACATAAGTTTCTCTGGCATTAAGAAAAATGACTTCCAAGTTCGTGACGTTAGAGACAGCAGGCAACGTTTACATTTCAAAGCTCGAGGCGACTAAATGTAGACCACGATAATGAATCAACAATGAATCTCATCTCAGGAACTGTGCGCCGACACAATCTGCCAGAGTGTGCAAAGCCTTAAAAAAAGCTTTAGCTACGCTGATCCAAGACAATGCTGAGCTAAGGGCTGAAATCACCGACCTGGAAGGGGGAGAAGCTGCAGAAACAAATTATCGCATCATAAGCTTACCAGAGTACATTAAGACATCCTTGCCCTGCTACATTCTTCTTATAGCTCCTGGTCGTGGACAAACTCTCACATTACTGATGAGCCTGACCGCTCTCATTGTGTCCTGGCCACTCAACACGGCTCCAGAGAAAGGCTCAATTATCTTTGTGATATATTTCTGTCTGTGGAGCCCTTAGGCTGAGGGGTAAACTTAAGTACAAGGACAACCTGATCCACATATTTCAAAACTACATTCACGAAATAGTGGAACAGCGCACTGTGTACCAGGAAGTTGTACAATTCAGGCCTCAATGCTGCTCGTCATTACTCAACGAGGCTGCTCATCATGACTGAAAAGACACATCCGATCTGAGATCTTGGGGCAGGCAAAGTGGGCAAGTTCTCCTCAACTACTTGCAGAGTACTGGCATGAATTAAAAGAAGCTGGATCGTCTCCAATTCTGTTCCAAATTTAAGGAAACATCAGTCATAATTTACACAAAAATGTCTTGTTTGAACCACTCAAAACTGTACTGGATCAAGTAGATTACAGGATACACCTTTTCTACTAGTGTTCCATCCATCCATCCATTATCACCCGCTTATCCGGGGTCGGGTCGCGGTGGCAGCAGGTTCAGCAGGCCGACCCAGGCTTCCCTCTCACCCGCAGCACTTTCCAGCTCATTCTGGGGGATCCCGAGGCGTTCCAAGGCCAGCCGGGAGATATAATCCCTCCAGCGTGTCCTCGGTCTTCCCCGGGGCCTCCTACCAGTTGGACGTGCCCGGAAAACCTCTAATGGGAGGCGTCCAGGAGGCATCCTAACTAGATGCCCGAACCACCTCAGCTGACTCCTTTCGACACGAAGGAGCAGCGACTCGACTCCAAGCTCCCCCCTGATGTCCGAGCTCCTTACCCTATCTCTAAGGCTGAGCCCGGCCACCCTACGGAGGAAGCTCATTTCGGCCGCTTGTATCCGAGATCTCGTTCTTTCGGTCACGACCCAGAGTTCGTGACCATAGGTGAGGGTTGGAACGTAGACCGACCAGTAAATGGAGAGCTTTGCCTTCCGGCTCAGCTCCCTCTTCACTAAGACGGACCGGTACAGCGCCTGTTTTACTGCTGCAGCCGCACCGATCCGCCTATCGATCTCCCGCTCCACCTTACCCTCACTCGTGAACAAGACCCCGAGATACTTGAACTCCTTCGCTTGGGGTAGGCAGTTTGCCCCCACCTGGAGGGAGCAATCCGCCGGTTTCCGGCAGAGCACCATGGCCTCAGATTTGGAGGTGCTAACTCTCATCCCTGCCGCTTCGCACTCGGCTGCAAAACGCCCCAGTGAATGCTGGAGGTCACGGTCCGAGGAGGCAAACAGGACCACATCATCCGCAAACAGCAGAGAGGCGATCCCGAGACTCCAGAACCGGATCCTCTCCGCCCCCTGGCTGCGCCTAGATATCCTGTCCATGAAGGTCACGAACAGGACCGGTGATAAAGGGCAGCCCTGGCGGAGGCCAACACCCACCGGGAACGTGTCTGACTTACTACCGAGGAGACGAACACAGCTCCTACTGCAGGCATACAGAGACCGGATGGCCCGTGCCAACGGGTCCGGCACCCCATACTCCCGCAGCACCCCCCACAAAAACCCCCGAGGGACCCGGTCGAAAGCCTTCTCCAGGTCTACAAAGCACATGTAAACTGGTTGGGCAAACTCCCAGGACCCCCCCAGTAATCTTGCGAGGGTAAAGAGCTGGTCCACTGTTCCACGACCGGGACGGAATCCGCACTGTTCGTCCTGAATCTGAGGTTCGACAAGCGGTCGGAGCCTCCTCTCCAGCACCCTGGCATAAGCTTTTCCCGGGAGGCTGAGCAGTGTGATACCACGATAGTTCGAGCACACTCTCCGGTCCCCCTTCTTGAAGATGGGAACCACCACCCCGGTCTGCCAGTCCATGGGCACTGTTCCCGACCCCCATGCGACACTGAAAAGGCGTGTCAACCAAGACAGCCCAACAATGTCCAGCGCTTTCAGCATCTCAGGGCGGATCTCATCCACCCCTGGCGCCTTGCCACCAAGGAGCTTTTTGACTACCTTAGCGACCTCTGCCAGGGATGTGGGTGAATCCACCCCAAAGTCTTCCGGCGATGCCCCCTCTCCGGGGGACATGTTGGCCGGGTTTAGGAGTTCCTCAAAGTGCTCTTTCCACCGCCCGACGATGTCCCCAGTCCGGGTCAGCAGTTCCCCCCCCCCTGCTGAGAACAGCCTGGGGTAGACCCTGCTTTCCCTTCCTGAGCCGTCGGATGGTTTGCCAGAACTTCCTTGAGGCCAACCGAAAGTCCTTCTCCATGGCCTCCCCGAACTCCTCCCATGCCCGAGTTTTAGCCTCCGCGACCATCGTCGCTGCAGCCCTTCTGGCCCGCCGGTACCCGTCAGCTGCTTCAGGAGACCCCTGGGCCAGCCAGGCCCGAAAGGCCTCCTTCTTCAGTTTGACGGCTACCCTCACCCCCGGTGTCCACCACCGGGTTCTAGGGTTGCCGCCACGACAGGCACCGATGACCTTCCGGCCACAGCCCCGAGCAGCCGCGTCCACAATAGAGGCTTTGAACAAGGTCCACTCGGATTCCATGTCCCCAGCCTCCCTCGGGATTTGTGAGAAGTTCTTCCGGAGGTGGGAGTTGAAGACCTCCCGGACAGGATCCTCTGCCAGACGTTCCCAGTTCACCCTCACTACACGTTTGGGCTTGCCAGGTCTCTCTAGCCGAGTCCCCGCCATCTGATCCAACTCACCACCAGGTGGTGATCAGTTGACAGCTCTGCTCCTCTCTTCACCCGAGTGTCCAAGACATACGGCCGCAGATCAGATGATACGATTACAAAGTCGATCATTGATCTCCGGCCTAAGGTGTTCTGGTACCAGGTACACTTATGAGCCACCTTATGTTCGAACATGGTGTTTGTTATGGACAAACTGTGGCTAGCACAGAAGTCCAACAACAAAACACCATTCGGGTTCAGATCGGGCAAGCGGTTCCTCCCAATCACGCCCCGCCAGGTTTCTCTGTCATTGCCCACGTGAGCGTTGAAGTCTCCCAGGAGAACTATGGAGTCGGCAGGCTAGTGTGTTAGTGTACTAGTGTTCGTGGTCCAAATTGGGACATAATATTTGAAGTCTTAAAATGATCATACATTTACAACACTGTCAAGTGATAAGAGCAGAAATTGTGAGGCGAAATATCAGATTAAATGCAACATATTTGCAAGCTATTTGCTCATCACAGTGTCCACATCGTCACAACACCATGGTGTCAGAAAAGGAACAACGAACTGAACAGAAAGAGTTTTTGGGCTTTCTGCTGAGAGGAACAGCAAACCGTATGCAGGAAGAGATACTAATCATTACAATAGCATGATGTGCAGCTCTTCCTGGGAGCCTGTCAATGCAACAGCCGTAGGATAAAGACAAATTTAGAAAAAAAAGAAAGAGAAATGACACTTTGTTACAACTCCATTTAAAAATTGAGATGAAGATTGAATCTGAGCAACTAAATGCAGATTCACATGTGAAAATGTGCACATAAAGGCATTGTGTGTCACAATGAAATGTCATCCACAGTGAAAAGGCCACTCTGACACAGATAAAAAACAGAAAAAGAGAAACAAAATGTGTCAACACATGACAACTGGGATGCCAATAAACTAGGACGAGAGATACCAGCCCAGTGAGGGAAAATGACAAAACAAGCTGAATTGTGACGACAGCCTGGCATGAGTCGGTGCACGTCACTACGGGGGAAATTTATTGACACATCTGTAAAAGATGGAGGGAGTTGAAATTTTGGGCAGAGAGAGAGAGAAGGCGAGCGTGGACAAGTTCTGAATCCATGCCAGCCTACTTTGAAAAAATGCAGCTCGGAGAGACCAGGTGGGATGGGAGGGTCAGAGAGCTCCACTGTTTCTCTTTACTAATCTCATTTCAACAAAAGACACTCAAGGTCAGATTTACAAAATCTTTTGCAATGTGTTTTTTAAGCTTTCAGCTTGTATAAACGCATGTTATTAATGAAACAGACTGGATTTTTTCGAGGGGCCAGCTCATCATGGAAAAAAACAACCCACATCTGCTTCAGAAGAGCAGGTGCAAAAGTGCAGGGACATTAAAAAGGAAGGTGGTGGTGGGCAAGAGAAAACTTAATTAACACATTTTCTGAAGACCCAAATCTAAATGACAGGGACAGAATCGTCTGAATGAGATTAGATCTGCTGATATTTTTCAGCTCAAAAATTCAAAAAGAATGTGTGTGTGTGTGTGACAGTTTCTTTCCATCTCAGCAAAACTACACGACGAGCTAAGAGTGGCAAAAGCCAGAGCATTACGTTTGATTGCATTCAGATGGGGTAGGGTTCAATTGCACAGTTTAGAGCCTGAGTGTTTGAAATACATCTCTGTAGATTTCTCCCAAGCTGGGCCACAGCCAGTACATTTTTTAGATCCATCTCTTTAAAAATATGGTCTCTTTAAATTATGTTTAATTGAATTAAAGAGTGACGGGTACAAAGACGAGTGGGCCTACTTAAGAATTGTATCTCATATGTCGTCAGAGCGGGCGGAGCTTATGTCTCGCTCCCAAGCTGCTTTAACTGTACTGGTTGTATTCATTCAATCACACAATGCTGCAGCGATCGTTACAAATACACCTGGTCTACTGAGTGCACCTTTCTAGCATATCACATAAAAACATAGAGGCCTCATTCGTTAGCCTTTCACACACACACACGCAAACACACACACACACGCATACACACACAAGGCTGAGATCGTGCAAGAGACACATATGGATCTCTGATCACCATGGGTATCTCTGACATTTGTCTACCCCCCACACTAAGTCACTTAACATTTCCTGACAAGCATGCATTACCATGTGTTTTGTAGGAGATTATAAGGGAAAGACCGGGAAAGACTAAGAGATATGTGTGTGTCTGTGTGTGTGTGTGAGTGTGTGTCCGTGTGTGTGTATGTGTGTGTGTGTGTGTTTACCCATCACTCAATCAATCAGTATGAATCGCCCAGTGCAAATATACCATGCACACCTGACCAGCCTTCATTACAAACTGTATTAAAATAGCTATCAAAGATAGGGAGAAAGATGATTAAAAAAAAAGGTTTAATGTTTTTTTTTTTTTTAAATAAAGACAGCAGGAAAGAAAAAGGAAATGATCCCGTGGAATGAGGCTTGAGATGGCCAGCTTGACCATGACTGAAATCCACGATGGAGACAAACACACATCAGCACATACAATTTAGTCTTAAGATAAACAAATGTTGACACGGTCCTTAGTAAGTAAAAGGAAGTAAAGAATAAACATAAATCTTGGAACATGTCCAGGAAGGCAGCACATAGAACAGCCACAGTGTGAAAGTCAAAGATGGTCTTGCAAATATTGATTTGTTGTGGCCGGTAATACATATCAAGAGGAGGAAAGTGAACAGGACGACATGCACACACAACAAACACACAGAAAAGGAGCCATTGTGGAACTGAAAGGTAGTTTCATTGATATTGATTCGTGAATTACCGTATTTTCCGCACTATAGGGCGCACTGTCAATGAATGGTCTATTTTCGATCTTTTTTCATATATAAAGCGCATCCGACTATAAGGCGCATTAAGCGAAACAAAACAGTTAGTCAGTCAAACTTTATTAAACGTGTTCACAATAAGTCTCAACATTGTTCAAACGTTAATGAGCGTATTCACAATAACTCCCAACCTTGTTCAGTTGTAACACGTAAAAAAAAGTTTGTGTGCGGATGGAGACATTGCGTCTTTTCATAAAACGAAAGCACCAAGAAGGAACGCCTCGAAAGTCATTGATATTCATGTCCCGTGCTAACGCTGTTGCCTTCAGTCGAATAGAGACTGTAGAGACGCTTCTACCTGCTGCTCTCTGTTCCATAACCCACTGTTCAATTTAGTCCTCTAACTGTGGCCATCTCGCTTTATTCCCTCGGTAACTCTGTGTGGTCTTCTTTACTTGGCGGAGGTCATCTTCTTGCTTCCTCCACTTCCGTACCATTGATTCATTAATGTTGAATTCTCTCGCAGCTGCTCTATTCCCATGTTCTACTGCGTGACTGACAGCCTTGAGTTTGAAGTCCGCGTCGTAAGCGTGTCTCTTGACAGGTGCCATTTTGGGGTCCTTATACACACTAACTGTAATATTATGACGAAACACAGTATGTATTACTCCGAGAAAATGAAAGGCTTTTAAGTGCGCCTTATAGTGCGGAAAATACGGTAGTTAATGAGTCGAATGAGAAATGGAAGATTTATTAGTGAAGGCAGAACGTGAGCCCAGCTGTCACACATCCATCAGACCCACTCGGGGGGAAAACCTGGCAAGTGTAAATCAGTGTTGCGGGTGTCTGCATGTGCTTGTGTCATATGTGATTTTGTGTTGGTATGTTCTATTTCTGGGAAGTTCAGAGACAAACAAGTGTCGGTATATGTGTGTGTATATCCCGTCATGCATCGATGTGTTTGTCTGATTGCAAATGTGTGTTGTGGCCTGCCAAGTCATGCACATTTATCCCTGGCCATGTATCGACTGTCCATCTGTCTCTCTGGCTGTTTAAATGGGAGTCTAATCGGGAGGCCTGTAAACCTTTTTGGAGGTCCATTTACAAACAAAACTGAAGAATTCAGGTTATTGTGCTGATATCCAAGCATTCAGCTAGCACTCATTAATAATACAACTATCCTGTACCCGAGTTACCGAAAGTTAATTCAATATTCCTTATTCTCAGGTTGAACAGTACTTGCTTATCATGTACAGTCACAGGGACTCTAATATCAAAGACACACTTTGCCATTGTGTCAAATACCTAAAGAGCATCAGGGGGTGTAAGGACTATAAACATCTTTAGCAAAAGCAACAGTGGGAATGGAACTCCTAACCCTGGAAACAATAGCACTGTATTGTTACTACTGAGTCATTGCATCATAACTCCTTCAAAGAAGGACTTAGAATACATCTGCACTGATGTGTCTAGATCACTACAATGAAGGTATGGCACGTCTTAATGATGTACAACCACTAAGTCTAAGGCCGTCTGTTGTACAAGGAAATACATTGGGCCTATATGTCTGTCCTGCAAAGCAAAGGTAAATTCAACAGCTTTTCCTGTTTAATATAACGTCATTTTGAGTGATTTACCATTTCTATCTTGTTTGTGTGTCCACATGCCTGTTTAAAGGAGAATAGAGAAAAGGAAGAGCGAAGAGAAGATACATTATATCAATAATTATAGTATTGTGTGTCCTCCAAAGTTTGGATGAAGGACATAAGTATTATGTTTTGTGCCTGTTTATATACACATTGACACAAACAGTTAACAAAAAAACACAGTGCGTTTCTAAGAGGAAGTCCCTGACTGTTGTCTGTGCTTATTCACCAAACAGCAGCTTGGAGTACCGGCCTTCTTGGAGTCTCTGGGTGGCATCCTGGAAGTGGTGCCGACAGGGGCCTCATGTTTGCAATGATGGATTGGCCATAACAAACATGAGCAATGGACAGTTCATCAGTGTACTTGGTACCAGAATACCCTATAAGCCGAAGATCGACTTTTGGGTTGTATCATCTGTGACCGTTTGTCTTGGACACTCGGGTGAAGAGAGGAATCGAGCAATAAACCTGAGTAACCTGGTGGTGAGTTGGATCAGGTGGCCTGGAAGGCTGCCGGACATACCTGGTAAACCTATACATGTAGTCAGGGTGAACTGGGAATGTCAACTCCCACCTCTGTTAGATATTTGTGCGCATCCTGGTGGAGGCTGTTGCCCTATAGCCAGGGTTGTCGCAGGATCACAAGGCGCAGCCAGCTCCAGTTTGGGGGACCTCAGAATTGCGTCTCTTCTTTTCGCAATTTTTCCAATTCGGCACAGGATGGGGTGGTTTGCAGCAGAGTGGGAATCTGTCGGGATGAGATTCAGTACCTCCAGGAATAAAGCCATGGCTCACTGCCAGTAAACGGTGGATTGCAGACTCCAGATTGGAAGTGTTTCAGGGAAAGAGAGTTCAATTATCACGAGGTCTTGTTCATGAGGGAGGGTAACATGGACATTCTGTTCGGTGTGGCATCAGCAGGTGTTGTATCGATCATTGTGGTGAGGAGGGAGCTGAGCCTGAAGGCAAATCTCTACATTTACTAGTTCTTTGGTTATGAGCTTTGGGTAGTGACTGAAAGAATGAAATTGCGGATACAAAAAATAAAAAAATTAGCTCCTCCAGCTGCCTCCTCACCTTTTCATCTTTGTTTGGATCGATCTCTCACTTTCTCTTGGTTACATTTCTTCAATAAAGGGATTGAAGCGGTGAGTCATTTCCCCTATTCAGGCCACATAGGGAATAAGTGCTAGACTCTGTTCTGAAATGTAGGAGAAAGCAGGCTAATGTTTAGTGGTGGAAACTGGGCTAATGAGTAGAACTCAGATAGCCCTATTTGTAGAGCCCTCCTGTTACATCTCATGCCAGTTCGTAATGTTTCCTGTCAGGAGGTTTTCTATTGCTCCTTGGTAAAAAGGAGACTGAAAGGAGAATGCCATTCTTCACCAAGGGGGAACGTGTGATCATCATGTCAGGTTGTTTGTGATGCTGATTCCCAGGGGACTTAAAGCCTTTCAGTTTCTCCACCTCATCCACATCGATTTTGACCGGGCAAGTGTGTCATTGCCTGTTATTTCTAAGATCTACAACCTGCTCCTTCCTGAACTTGAGCATAAAGTTGTTATGTAAGCACAAGTCTGCAAGATTGTTGATTTCCTCTTCATATGAAGACTCGTTATTGTTTGTAAACCGGCCAATGGCGGTAGTGCCATCTGCAACAGAGAATTTTTTTCATTCATTTTTTCTTTTCTTCTAAAACTCGGTCATACATGATCAGTGGTCAGAATCCAAGAGTTTCAGAAATGCTGCAGGGGTGTCCAATAACTCTTCAATAATGGCAGTGCTATAATGTAAGGCATATTAGGCAAGTCACTATTAAAACTAGATAACATGAACATAATGAACTGGACACAAGATCAGTTTGAAATATATGTCCATGACTCCATAATACACGAAACACCTGCTGTTACCAAGGAAACCCACAGCCTTGTAAGTGTGTACTATCAATGTCGTCTGCGGTTTCTTACTTTCTTTATCTTTTTACCAAGAATATACAAGATGGTCGAAAGCATAACACACTGTATGTTTCCAAATGAGTGGCCATAGAGTACCCTTTAGCACATACTGCATTTTTCAGCACGTCAATGCTGTCTTAACTCCTGTTTGTGTGTTTCAGATCTTGCAATAGCAGCTCTCCAGTGCATTTTTATTTTTTACACACACACACTCTCTTGTCATGTTAACAGTGATGGGCTCTATGGGACCATTTGACCCAGGCTGACAAGAGGACAGTAATGACTGAGCAATCGAAAGAGGAAACAGACAAACGTAAAAAGATTTGAAGAATAAATGAATAATTATACCAGACACAGAGTACCCAGGGGCTCTCCAGGGCCACCATCAAGACTTCTAACAATTCTCGAAACCAGTTCCTCTTCTCAGAGAGGAACAGGCAGGCGAGAGAGTGAGCGGAAGCGGTGGGACAAGAGATGATGAAAGAAAATAAGTAAAAAGTAAAAATTAATCATGTCTTCAAAAAGGAACGGGGAGCAAAAGTGGACACTAAGAGCAGGGAGTAACTGAGGACAAATTGGAGGATGATCAGGAAGAGGAAGAACAGGGAGAAAGGGTAAGACGACACGGACGAGGAGGAGGAGGGAACATTGTAAGAGAGTCAAAGGGGGTCAAAAATGTAGAAGTGAGATGTAGATGCACGGGAAGCCAGGTAAGAATGAGAATGACCTGTTTCTACGCCCCCGTTGAGTCATGGGAATACTCGAGAGAAATGAAGCGCCACCCCATTCCGTTAACATTGTTCAACTGTGCTCTTCAGTAATAGCTCCCCATATGAGAGTGAGGTGTGTGCATGTATGACAGGTTGGATTGATTGTGGTGTCCTCATCAGACTACACCCTCTGATATCTTCTGGCTCCCAAGGCAACAAAAAAAAAAAGCAGAGTCGGACAGAGAAGATGAGAGTGACAGAGAGGATGATTGCCTGTATTGGAAAGCTATAGGCTAATAAAACTGGCCTTCACTGGCCATTACACATCAATTGCGAATACCACACAAAGTTAACTGCAAAAGGGTTACCGTCTTCGCACAATTCTCCGTTTTAGGACAGGGGGGAAGGGAGAACGCAGAGTAAAACAGAGAAATGCAACTTGTGATCGGATATATGTTGTCATACCTCATGAGGAGACAGATGGTGACAGAAAGAGAGGCATTTAAAAAAATAAGTGTTGACTGGAACCAATGTTTAGTCTCCTGATTATCGAATATTACACCGTGGGCAAAACTATAACACTTGGGAGGTATTGATTTCTCACATTGCTCTGGTGAAGCTGCCTGGTCATGGTTCTAAATGAATACTGTTAAATAGCACACTGTGTAGTTCACATTTTAGTTTCACATTTAGTTTTCACAGTCAAGACATTTTTAACCTACTATTTGAACCTAATCTGATATATTTGTATTTCTTTCAGCTTCATCTGACTGTCAATAAAGTTGAACTGACACTTGGCAAGACGCTGGGTTTTACTGGAACAAAATGAGTTGTGGCATTTGCTATGGTGCGTGACATAACACACCTTGTGTCTCCAGGATACGAGCTCCAAAGCATTCTAATCAAGTGTTGCAGTGTTCCAAAAGAGTAACTGGGCCTTCTTTAGAACCTAATTATGTTATTTAGAACCAAATTCCTGATCAAATTATCACTATATATGAACATAGCTAAATGCATCAAATAAAATGCAAATGTTTTTTGAATAATCTATCGCTATTTTACAGCTGGGTCATATTTTTTGTTGGTTATGAACATTCATCAACTCCAAAGCACAGATTTTTGGAGAGAAGAGATTTTTTAAAAGACATAGGGCTTAACAGCTATGTCCATTAGGGTATGCAACATGAGCCTAAACCCTTTCATGGTACAACTACGACATAAATCCTCTAGTGCACTGGTTAGACCGTGAACATAGCTTTCCACTCTGTATTACACCGGTCTCTTGAGGCAGACTGTCTAGCAGGACATGTTCTGCATGTGCCTCCATCCTCCCTCGGTTCTCTTTCATTTGGTCTAGCTCCTCATCTATATAATCAGGTTAAAAATAAAATCAGAAGCCATCAAAACAAAATGACTAATAAATGCCGTTTGTATACTTTTTAAAAGTTTTCCTTCATTGAGAAAACTTGGTGAACATGTTCTCTTCAGAATAGCACACACACACACACACACACAAAGGCTACCTCCAATAAGCACTTATTGACTTAGCTATCATATATAGGGTGGCAAGGACTTTCACACGTGGATCAAACAACATTGTTTTTGATATATTTCAAAACATTTTTATATCAAACGTTTCTTTGTGTGAGAATGTTTGCAACCCAGACTAAAGCTAACCCAGTTTTAAGCTTTCCTGAAGCTTCTGACAGACATCAAAGAACCCTGTTGCTGCCGGTTAGACCTGAACATCAGCGAGGAGATATCATGGACCAATACTCATTCCAGAGCAGTGCCATGTATCAATAATCACGGGATGTTTTACATTGATCGACTAATTTGTGCAGACTGTAATTTAGCCATTCTAAATTCTAAATGTTCTCCTGCTTCCTGCATTCCACTGAATATTGAGGATGATTGTTTTTGAGGACTGCAGGCTACCCTACTGAAATGTCTCAGTGATAAATAAAAATAACTTCACTCTTGGCAAGCTGGCACCATACCTTCCTGAGATCAAAGAATTGCCACAATGCAGACATTTTTTCCTCCTGCTGAAAAAAAAAAGAAGTTGTTGTCTGTATCAGTGGACTTTATTGATTCCCAAATAAGCACTCTAGAACAGAGGCATCTTTGATACTGTACAGCAGACCTCAAGCACACTTATGACCCATTTATGTTTTAATTCAAGTCTCGAGCCAAAAGAAAGCGACACCTCTTCACAACACATATCGGTTGGTCGTATTTTATGAAAGATGGGGCTTATTGGTTCATTCAAATTACTACTGGTTGCTGCTCCATGTCATTAAAGGCCATCATTTACTGAATGCCCTTTAAATGGGACACGCAGCCATTAATGAAAAGATTGAAAAGATTAAATGTGATTCTGCTGCGAGCGTTCATAATCATCACGCATGATACTGGCATTTATAGTAAATGTTAACAAAGATTTGTTTAGGAGGAGGATGGAAGCGATCTGAAGAAATCAGCGTTTTTTTATATGCATGCGTCTTCCGCGACTCTCGTGGTACATGTTTGTTTCTTTCCTGCGGTGATGTGAATTCCACTTTATAGTCTGGCTTGTTGTGTTGTGCTGTGTGCAGGGCTGAGCCACATTAGGTCTGTTTTGTTCTTTCTGTTTCAGAAGTCTGAGGCTTGAAGGGCACAGAGGCAGTGTCTGGAAATTAGAAGTCGTGCTTCCTAATCCCCAAGCATTTGAATACATCGGAGAGAGTATGGAGTAGAAGACAAGAACACAGACGCACACAGACGCACACATTAAGCTAACGACATGCACACACTACATCAAAACACACAATGTGGTTACAGAGAGATCACTCGGGCCATTTGGATGTGCGTGCAGCCAACAAGAAAAGTGATTCACAAATGACATGAATATTTAACTGACATGTAGATAAAAGGGCGGGGCCAAGAGGAAGGGTGTAAGAGCTGGGATAAGCTGGTGACACAGAATGGAGAAGTGGAAGGAAGAGAGAGAGGGAGGGAAGGAGAGACGGGTGGATGGATGGATGGCAGTGGGAGATACAATTGAAAGGGAGGAGTGAGGGGACAGAGAAGGGGGAGAGAGAGCACCAAGGGGCCAAGCAGACAATGAATGAGAAATCAAGAGTGAGAATGAATGAAATACATGAACACACAAACACACACACACACACACACACACACACACAGAGGCCTTATTGTGTTTTAATACAGTTTAATGGGGCCCATTCTCTGAGCGCTTTGGGGGAGTGTGACCAATTCATTACTATGCTGGACACGCCATCTTTCAGGGCTGAGGCATGGAATTGAGAGAAAGACAGCGAGGGCGAGAGAGGGGCATTCGTTTATTTTTCTCCTCAACCTTGATGTTTATCGTGGGCATTCGCTCCTTTTCTCTTGGTCTCTCATTTGGCCTTAATGACTCAGCCGAGGCTCTTCCCGTCCCTGCTTAAAGGACCATACTGGTGTTTTTTGCGTGTTTAATTCCACATTCTACATATGATGCAAGCTTTCCATTGCTTGATGATCCATTTTCTGAAGAGTGACACAGCACTACGTTTTGCATAGGCTTTGCATTCTAATTGGGAAACTCATCTTTGCATGTCTGAGCATGAAAAACTTTGCGCCCATATAATTTAAGAAACTGGTCCTTAGTAATGGCTAAATGCCACCCCCCGTCCCCCTCATCCATTCTCCTTTAGTTAGGAGTATGACAACGATGAAAGCCAGGAATGGCTTTGTCACACTCCACTTGCCTCTGCCCCCCTGTCCTCGTGTAATCACCACCAGACATGTTTCATCCGTCTTGGCACTGAGCGTGCTGCTGTCAGCACAGAAAACACACCGGCATGCCTGGACAACTATTGTAACCATGGTCCTTTCTCTCCTGTCATGGGGTTGCATTTGGTGATGGTTTCTCACGAGCACCATCTCTCTGACCCTATACATGACCCACCATCATGCCAGCAGGGTCCGGGTAAAATGGATGAAGTCACAGTCGTGGGCCCTGTTCCCTTTCTTGCCAACAGATGCAGGAAGGCACTGTTTGGGTAGCAAATGGAGCTCTGGGTATACTTTATCATCATTTTTTGTTGATTTCATTTCCCGTCTTTCTTAAAATTATCAAAAAGCTCACATTGATTTTGAAAGTTAAAATGATCAAGATTCAGATAAATGTTGTATATTTAGTTTTCGGATGATTTTGCTGTAGGAGGAAACCCACCCTGGGGATGAAGTTATCTAATCCCTCCAAAGAACTATGGTGTTGGCCAGGGAAGACTACCATACTGGAAAGCCATCAGGACTTTGGCTAATTTTTTTTTTTTTATTCAGGAGGAATTAAAGAGATGTCTTGCAGTGGTTCCCCCAGACTGGGAGTTCGGACTCCTACGCATGTCAAAATGTAAAAAAAAAAAAAAGATATCACCAAAGAGCGGATAGGGAAAAAAAACCTTGAGGCTTTTCATTGCACCAAATATGATGAAAAGGAATACAAAAGAAAATGACAAAAGAAAAATAGTTCAACACATTTTATTCCGATTCTCTATCTGTCAGTGGAGTTGTCGAATCAACTCATAAATTAACATGCGCGCACAACTTAATCTCTCACAAGCACACACACACACTACCCCTACACGTGTGTAATACACTCTCTGTATACAGATACTGTGCATATTGCTGCCTCAGGGATACACACACAATCACAAGCTCTCCCTCGCCTCTTCTATCTGTCTCCATCTCCCTTTGACGTACACAAAGCCGTGTACACAGAGTTATTCAATTCAGCTCTGCAGAGTGTAAGAGCTGGCTGGTGGTTTTCATGACCAATCATTTCAGTCCTTCATGTGGGGTCGGGGGCTTCTTTTTTCTTTAGACAAAGACCAGACAACTGTACCCTCGCTCTTCAAAGCAATATTACTATCACAATATCGGCACAATGGCAATAAAGCATAAAGAGTATATGCATCGAAGTGTTTGCTGACAAGCAATGGCCATTTGCAGTCCAGCCCCACAACAGTCTATTTACATGCCAAATTAATTATCATGCATATAAATACTATATTAAGTCACTAATTACTAACTAACTAGTTTTACTATGCTTCATGCTTGCAGATTTCCGTGCTTTAATGCTTGCAAACGTTGTTGGAGGCATGCAACACAAAGCTGATATTATTTGTAATCTTTTTTATTATCAGCAAATCTCCCGGAAGGAGACAAAGCAACACATTTAATTCATCCAAGTAGATTCGATTTTGAACCCTCTGGTCTTTACCTCCTGAGTGAGCCCATTCGGTTGCATGCTAGCCAGTAGGGAGTAGAACCTGCTTCTCCTCTAAAGCAGACAGACATTCATATATTTGAAAAGAAAAAAAAATGTTTTTAATGTGCTTATGCGTTCAGACACATTTGAAAGATAACCCCCCCTGTGACCCATTTTGTATTCTGTTTATACTGGGAGATAAAAAAAGCAGACTCCCTCTTATTTATCTCAGAGCTGGGACAGGATTCTGCTGTGAGGCAGCAGACTTCTAGTGTTTATGCACTGTTTATGCACCTATTCCCATGCAACAGAAACCCATTGTGCACATCGAGAGCAGATATATGTATTGATGACATCACATAGCTCCTCTGGCAGTCTAGGTTCATGCAGTGGGTCCCAAACACTGCTGGAGTCCCCTATATTGACGATCCCAGCATCATTATACACGCATCCGTGTACCAAACTAATGTTTTGCTTTGCAATAATTAAAATAAGTAGGTAAAAGGCATTGATTGCCTTCACTCTCTTCTGTCCTCGAAACCCCTCTCTTAATAATCCGGGGATTCACTTTCTCGCTCATCAAGTTTGTTCTTGAAGTGGCAATTCACTTGAGTTGAAAGTTCGCATCGGCTTGCTCCCTTTTGCAAATCACACACCGAAATCAAAGTGGCGGACTTGGAAAAAGTCTGGGTCGCCCTCTTTGTTAGATAGCGTTTATCGCAGGGTTTTTAATCATGGCTTCTCTTGTCTCGGACTGTGACGCTCCTCCTCCGTCTGCCTTGGAGATGTACAGGATGTCCGTTAGATGTCAAATCTGCAGGTGCTTGAATGCAAGAGGAATTAGGACAGCTGGTAAAGGTGATTGGCATCCCTTGAGGACAGACTACGCTCAAGCATTCTGCGTGTGCGAAGAATCTCGCGCCCATTAAGTGTGTGTGGTCTCTGCAGGACACTGATGAAATATGAATTAATTAGTGGCTACACGGGGTTATTTCACACATATAGGTCGCTGATGGCCTTTTAAGAAGTTTTACACTGGCCACAATTCTCCCAAAGGAAATTTGTGATAAAATCGTAGCCTGATGGATGCCAAGGACATGCGCATACACGCGGAGAAACTGGAAAACCATTAGTGTTCAACAGACTCAACACTTCAGAATGCTCTAACCACTGTGGTCCCATGATAATTCACGAGAGACACTCTGTGCATCCTCTTTTTTCCACTCCTCACTTCTCCGGAGTCCTCTCCCCCAATCTTTCCTCCTTCATCATCCACTCCCCTCTAACCCTGCAGTTGTCAGTTCCTTTGTCCACTGAGTAGTTTCTTACAAAGTCCTCTTCTCTTGGCTCTGCTGCCTTCTCTCCACCTCAAAGCCCCTAATGCATCTCCCCCACCCTATTACCAAGAAAACAACAAGTGGTCACCGTGTAAACTTTTGCACATCCTTGTTATCTTGTTCGTTCTTTCCATGTTCTCCTTGCACTCGTGACTAGAGATGCGCTGATCATTCGACCACCGCTCAACACCTGCCGGTGGTCTGTCATCGGTGTGGAATAGTGATCGGGTTTTGGGTAAGGTCACGAGGAAATATCATGGAATCGGACGGCCTGGTCCAAAAGTGACAAACCAGCATTCAGATGAAATTTGGAATATTAAGGGTGAGGGTGGCAAGTGGAATATTGCCTGCAATATTCCTCCTCACCTCTCTCTGTCATTCTCTCTCAAACACACACACACAGACACACACACACACACACACACACACACACACACACACACACACACACACACACACACACACACACACACACAGACACACCGCTGTGGTGCTCCTTGAGTCATCTCTGCCCTTGGACCTCCTGTCAATCGTGCTATTATAAATCCTAAAGCTGTCCGTTTCCGGGTCGGGTCGAATTGGGCTGGTTGCTTCAGGTTGCGTGGTGTGGATTTTCTCTCGTGATGGGTGGGCTGGATGTGGGTATTAACAATCCCTGACCTGACCATCACATCCATCACATCACTTGCTCACATTTTCTCATCTACATCTTAGCTTTCGGGATATTATTGTACTTCATGTCAACTGTAAACATTTCCTGCAGCTTCCTTTCCTCGCCCTGCTTTCTCCTAACCTGTTAAGCCCTTTTATGTCACTGCTACAGCCACTGAGATGATAGGATTTATACTGGGAGATAAAAAAAGCAGACTCCCTCCTATTTATCTTAGAGCTGGGACAGGATTCTGCTGTGAGGCAGCAGACTTCTAGTGTTTATGCACTGTTTATGCACCTATTCCCATGCAACAGAAACCCATTGTGCACATCGAGAGCAGATATATGTATTGATGACATCACATAGCTCCTCTGGCAGTCTAGGTTCATGCAGTGGGTCCCAAACACTGCTGTCCCATTATTCATGAGGCAACCCTCGTGAATTCATATTTCAAAACCAGCTGGCAATACATATCAACCTAACCCCCTCCTCCTCTTCCTCTAACATGCTGTAGCTTCTGGACCTTCTGTTATTCTCTTGCGTCTTTCTCTGCTCTCTCTTTCTCTCTCTCTCTGACTCTCAGAAGACCTTCCAGCTAAAAGGTGTGAAGGAGGAACTAAGTGCTTTCTCCTGTCTATAAACAATGTCCTTTATGCCTGCATGGCTCTGGGCCTGCCCGACAGTGGGAGGGAAAGAAGGGAAATGTCTGCAGAGATTTATCCATTGCTCAATCTCTTTGTTTCAAATTTGCCCGCACTCTTTCCCACCTGTGCAGTGAAAGGACAGCCTGCAGCGGACCCGAGAAAAGAACAATAAAGTGGGTGCAGTGAGACGAGAGTCCCTGAGAGCAAATAGTTGACAGGGGATGAAGGGACAGCACCAAGCACTTCAGCACATAGTTTAATCAGAGATATATTGGATGGCCGGTAAACATAGTTGTAATTACTGAGTGTGTCATCTTTTTTGACTCATGACCTGAGAAAGCCCCCTCCTGGGAAATAGATATATGCATGAAAAATGTTAGAAAGACAAATGGGCGGTCTAACATCTAATACTGGGGATCGACACTGTATAAGTAATCCGGTTATAGCAATATTACTAGTGAGAAAGGTTATTTGTACCATTTTAACAGAAATGTAACAATTTCCTGAGGATTTCTGCGCTCTCGATTGATGCTGCAGGGGAGGACAAAGAGATATAGTCAGCAACGTTAAAAACAGTACAAACATATCAAGGTCATATTTCACATTAAGGGGATCTCCTGGGGTCTGCTTTGGGCATACTGAAGGCTGGGACCTTGAACTAAAGGACTGCTGTAAAATAATCAAGAAAAATAAACATCGTAAACAACTGTGTGTGGAGCCAAGAAGACCGGCGCTTCATACCAAACACAATGATGTTGAGACTCGTCAGCACGAGCTCCAGTTTTGAGCTTCACTAAATCAAAATGAAATGTGTATAATATCATAGTCATATAATATAAAAGTTTGGGCTTTGTGAATACAGCGTGTTGAATATGCTGCTGACATTTCATTATTAACATCTTAACCCAGAAGGGCAACAAGTCGAGCAGGAAGAGACAATTTATCATTCAAATAGCTCATTTCCCCGAGTCGTGGTCCCACTTCACCTTTCCCTCTGCCAATTATCTTCCCCAAACCCCAGGGGGCAAATCTTATCTTATTTCCTTCTCTCTGCACCCTCACTCCCTCCCATGTAATCTCTCTATCTCCCTCTGCCTATCTATCTCTCTGTGTGCTTCAAAGGCTGGTGCCTTCTTCTGAGCATTTATTAAAGTGCTCCTCGTAGCTCAGTCCTCTCCAAGTTCACCTGACCCTTTAGCATTGTTATTTGTATTCAGTTTTCTGTGTGTCTCATGTTCTCACCTCTCTCTCTCTCACCCTCCCAGGTGATTTACACATGTCACCCATTTGTCAAGGAGGACGCGTGGTTTGAGCTATCTCTATGGTAACTCAGTAGCCTGACTGACAGCCTGTCAACTGGGCGTCGACAATCGGCCAAAGAGAAGCTTGTAATTATTTCTCTAGAGATGGATCGGATGGCATCGCATTGTACTCGTAAGAGACCTACAGAGAGAAATGTATGTGAGGGCAAAGTCAGTGGCAATATATATATCTATATATATATAGATATATATATAGCGTATTTATTCATGCAACACCTACAAATGTAAGACACTGCTGAGAATCTTTTCTGCTATGCAACACTTTTTTAAGGGTGCAGCAGATATTCAAACACGATTAAGTATTAATTTCTACAGTAATGGGTTGCCATCATCATAATAAATTAAAGAAATTCCTCCCTACCTTCTGTTTCACCTCTTTTACCCCATCACCCAGCGCCACCCTCTCCGTTACTCTGCATTCGGGTTGGAAGTGGCAGTCAATGAAATGGCTTCAAAAAATGAAAAGCCGAGATCACGAGAATAGAGCTTAAGCTTGTGAGGGAAGAGAGGAGCGGAGAGAGAGAGACCGAGGTTGGGCTGGTATCGCAGTTGGCAAGGCAATGTATGGCTTTTTAATTCTGGAACAGGAAGTGTGTGTGCATGTGTGTGTGTGTGTGTGTGTGTGTGTGTGTGTGTGTGCGTCTGTGTGTGTGTGTGTGTGTGCGTCGGTGTGTCCATAATATAGACACAATTTATATTTTGCCAATAACACCTTGAATTCAATGTTGCTGAATAAAAGCAGTGAGACCACAAGAGAGCTCTTTACATCCAAAAAGCATCAAATCAAGTTTTTGGGCTGCTCCCAGTCTGCGTAGTTTATGACTAATAAAACACAAGCATTAAAAAAGGGATAGCCTTCTTCCGCACCGTGTGTATTCGTGTGGATGTGTGCGCACTCGCACGGTCAGCGGTTTATCCGTGCTGTTTAATAATTTATTGAGTGTTTTGTCCAATGGTCAAATAGCTCTTCACCAAGCCAAATGCTCTTAAGGGGGAGTTAGTTTTATCCTCCAGTGAATAAAGTTGTTCTATTCCACTTTGCTATTACACTGTGTGTGTGTGTGTGTTTGTGTGTGTGTGTGTGTGTGTGTGTGTGTGTGTGTGTGTGTGTGTGTGTGTGTGTTTTCTCACATCTCTGTGTTGTGATCACATGTTTGAAATAGTTGCAAAGAGAATTAACGAGCCAGTCAAGCGAAGTCAAACATCACTTATCTACGGTGAGTATTCGGTAATAAGGTTTGCTGCTCAGTGTGTAATGCACCACTGAGCCATCATAATTCAGTTATACCTACGCTGTATATGGAGTCACATTGTATTTTTACTCATCCTGTAACTCTCCATGTAAAGCTGTCATCATGCCATCAAACAGCAGAGAGAGGTTGACGGCAGTGCAACATGAGGCTGGGCAATTGTATCAAACAGCTTTATTTGTTGTATTGCTCAACATGGCTGTGATATGTCAATATGACTTGCAGCCATGTCCACGTACTAGTGAAGTCAAAGCAATGATAACTTAGATTCTATTGCTAGTACCTCTGGTTGTATTTAAGTGTCCAACATGAGCAAGGAAACAGTGAAACCGGTACAGTTGTGGTTTAATTGTCCATGTAAAATTGTTACATGCACTCAGGCTTTCAATGTGCGTCTATTGACATTCATGTCACAGTGCAATATATCCAGGCACCAACATCTTCTTCAATGTTCGTGCTGCAGATTGAGGGGAGGAGGGAAAGAATGGCATTGCTCCAGGACGTCTGTGCGCTTTCTAATCTGGCCCGACAATTTTTGAAAGTGAATTAGGTTTTTTTTTTTCTTGTATTGAGTCTTGAGGGCAAAGAAAACCTACAAGTAGTTTTCAGTGAAGGACAGTCCTGCTTCAGAAGAAAAGCCACAACAAAAATAATTTCACGATTATCTTTTTCTATCCGCAGTGAATGGCCGTCTCTGTGTGTTGAGAGAGGAAGTTGGCTGTCAAGCAGCTATACAGACTAAGATAGAGAGAGAGAGAGATAACTGCATGGGCAATGCTCAGTAGGGGCAGGAAGGAAACCTTTCAATGGAGATGCTCTTCTGATTTCTATTCAAATGACACTTTCTATCTTCAACCAAATCAACAGGCCTACCACCAACTGAGCACAGGCACACACGCACACACGCACGCACGCACACACACACACACACAAACACACACACACACACACACACACTGTTCAAAGCTCAACAAGTCTGGTTGGATCTGGTTTGTCCCCAGCTGTCAGCTGCTGGACCCCATCAAACAAACACACAGGCACAAACAAAATAGCATCATCTTGTAAAATGTCAGTGTTGTCATGGATACGGCCCTCACACATTTAGTAGGGAGGTTAATTGAATTGTAACCTATCGCCGAATGAATAAAGACAGATATTAAGAAAGATAATTGTGCGGAAGACAGATTAGAAAAATGGACGACAATGTAAGAGAACAGAGAGTTTCCCATCTTTGCAATTTCACCATGACTACTGCAGGGAGGAGGAAGGATAGATCTAGAAGAGAACGATGAGCAGAGGAATGTCAATGCATCAAGAAAAGCCTGCGTGTGCTTAGTATTAGTGCATCTGCCTTTGTGTGTGTGTGTTTGACTGTGAATACAGTTGTTTGTTAGGCAGTGAGATAAATCGTCAAATGAAGGGAAGGTGGCAGCAGAGGGAGGGCTTCCAGGCTCTGAGTGATGGAACGACCTTAGAAAATGAGATGTCTTTGGTCTCTGTGGCAGCTAGCGAGACTGCTCTCTGCATTCACATCAGTGAGAACACACACAGACATGCGGAAGATGCACAGAAACATCAGGAGGGAGTCAAGGAAAGAGAACGGGGCGTGAAGCTAGACCATTTTGGCCCCGGTTTCCATGGCAGCTGATTTCAGTGCAAGCCTGCTTCGCGGGAAACCGAAAGTGAGGAGGGTCGAGGGGCAGAGAGGAAGGAGAGCCGAGTAGCCTATAAGATAGGCGCGCAGCTTTTTTTTTTAGAGAGGGTTAATAACATGGGATCAGTTTACAGACGAGGCTGGTTGCAGCTGCACAATGCTGATTAGCAGATGCAGGCTGAAGTACAACAAATCTGGAATTATGGATAATGGATAATGGGTTGAACCAACGGACAAACCGAAAGCGTAATGCCTCTGGCTACGGCTGTCATCGGCACAGGAGCATAAAAGGGAACGTTGTTTCATGGTCATGAGAGATCTACATGACATAAAATGTCCCTTGGTTTTAAAATGCAACCAGAAAATGAAGTTCTTAGATGTAGACACCCTTTTTCCTCTACCATCCATTCCCCAATTCCTCTTGAATGTTTTAGTTTGGGCAAAAAAAGGCCTCACGTTGTACACAAGTGACTCACCGGCTTTCAGTCAGTCAGTACACGGATTACACATTATCGAGAATACTGGAGCTAGAAGAGCCTAATCGGATTGTAGGCACAGGTATAACATGCTTCACCCGCCTCGCTCAGATTTGTGTCTGGAGGTCCCAAGAATACTAATCCCATATGTAGCTTTTTTTCCCCCCTCTCTATTTCTCAGCCTGTGTGCTGAATTAGTTCCTAATTAGAGGAGGTTATTTAAGGGAATTTGAATCTATTCACTGTTTCGACTCTGATGAAGACCCACCTGGCGTCAAGACGTTAGTTCTTTAATAAAGGCTGTTGCCTTACTGTAAATCTGTGTGCTTTGGACCAAATCTCTGAAGTCTTTCCCAATCCAATCAGATTCTCTTGGGAAACCCTCAGAACACAAGCAATTTAACTGACAATTGCGTTTTATCTTGTGTCCACTGTGTTTAAACTCTAAATTCTGAACTGCATTGAAAATATGAGCGTAAACACAGTCAGCGTTTTCACAAATTAACCAAAAAGTAGCATAAAAGGACACCTAATTCATGTCATAATACAGCTCTCAATTTTGTATGGAGAAACAAGCTTTTCAGAAGTGACACTGCGGTTGCTTTATTAAGTTGCCTCAATCAAATTATTTGTCAGTTCAGTTCTATTCATGTCTGTATCCAGTGCTCTGACATCTCTACTGGTACCGACACTTTTGTTTATATTTGGGTTACAGACTGAGAAATCCCACAAAGGAGGGGGGTCTTCTAAATCTTTTAAATGGCACATTAATGTTTCATGGTCAGGGAAGATCATCCAACGTTGCGATACTCTGAAGAAAAGTTTAAAAAAATGCCCCGATTACAAAACTCAATTTGTTCAGTTTCTTTGCACTCTGAATAAAAGTCCTGCATCAAAGATGGATGAAGATGGAGAGAGAGTGAGAACGAGAGAGAGAAACATGAAGAAGATATTCAGAAAGAGGTGTGTGTTCAATTTAATTTTAAAAAGATCGCTGCCTTTTTATTCTTATTTTCTTTAATGTGTGAACTCATCAATATGACACAGTCTGATTAAGTTATTCTCATCACCCTTAAGGCATTTGCTCAATGCTGACTCAGCACGGGACCATTACTGTGAATCACAACGAGTTCCACTGTGTCACAATAAATCAATCAACAAGACGACACATCTTCTAAATATAATTTCAGTCCGTCTAATCCATTGAAACTTGAATTAGGAATTTAATAACATACACATCCCATTTAGCATTAGCAGCCCTACTACTATTGAAGCACTTTTACTACCAACATTTATTTTAAGGGAGAAATGTATGCACACATATACAACAAAAATAATATATATATATATGTATATATATGTGTGTGTATGAATACATATATACATACATTATGAAAATGTATTTCTACTTACTTACTTTTGACTGCTCAGGGTGATGTTATGTGCTGTCCATGGTGCTGAATCTTTTTAGCAGCCATAGTAAATACATAACATCAAATGCCAAAGAGATACTAATCTAAATAACATGCAAACAAATGCTCAAGGTTTTGATATAGGGCAATTATTCTCATTACAAATTGATCTGTTGATATTTCTCTTTGTATCAATCAATTCATATTTTAGTCTGTACAATAGCTTGATTTGGTTGACCAGCAATCCAACACACAAAGACATTGAATTTGCAAAGCTGCAGATGCTGGAACCAACACATGGTTTGCATTTGTGCTTGATAAACAATCTGCTACCATTTTTTTTAATCGGCAGGGTGGTATGTGAGACCAACCTGAGAAATGTGTGAGGAAAATTCCCCATGAATTGCGGCGATTTAATGCTTAATTGTCCGTCAGTTTTCTGATGTGTAATAACTGAGGGAATTGATCATGTTGATCCATGTGCATTTAACCTTAGGGTGTATTCCTTTAGTGCATTACAAAATGTTTCAATAGAAAAGACAAAGTGGAGAAACATCTAACTAACAGGTAGTGATATATGCTGGCAAAGTATGTGAAGCCTTTAAGTTCTGTTTGCACATCTTCCAGCGAAGATAAGAGTGTTTTAGTTTTTTACCTGTGAGTGTGTGCATAACTGCGTCGGTGTGCCCTGTGTGCCAAGACTAAACCGAGTTGAAAAATAAGCTGAGACAACTATTGAGTTCTCTCCCTCCTGTGGTCTCCTCCTGTTCTGCTTCTCCTCGCCCCCCACCTTTCCATAGACTGTTATCCAATTAGGTGATTTGCATTGCTTTAATCAATGGGGACACGAACGGGCACACATTGACATGCATAAAGACACACACACACACACACACACACACACACACATTCAGTAATGTCAAGACCGGTTACTATGGAGATGAGGGGATAAGGTGTAGGGAGTGAAATGTGAATATAAGTGACAGGAGCAGATCCACCATTAAGTACCACGCAGGAGGAAGAAAGGGAGGGAGGGAGTGTGATTTAATCCAACTCCCTTTACACACTCCTGAGACCGTTTTGTACACACATGGCCCTCAGGGCAGATAACTCATTTTGATAATGCATTTAAAAAGACATTTATTTTTAAAATATAGTTGGAGGACTTCATTGTAAAATGGCCGTTTTTTGTTAGAGATGTGGTTATTGCGATTTGCCATATTTATATTACTCACTTCAGTACAGCAGGCTACACAAAGATGCTGGGACCCTCAAACCTGTCCTCTAAATTGAAAACTCGAAATGAACCTCAATCATGGATCATTTTCTGCCTCTGTGCCACATTATCCTTTGTATCACATCTAGGAGTGAGTTAGACAATGTACTGTGCTTTTGTACAATGACAATGCAAAAATTGAAAGTAAATGTATTGGAGTAGCACCGATTATGTTTAGTTTTCTGCTCATAAGGGCACCAAGCAAAGCCTCTGACAACATAATAAATTGATTTTCCAGGTTAATAGTTAGCGAGATAAATACACAGATAGATAGGCAGATAGTGAGACAGGCAGAGCCATTTTTCAGCCAGCTAACTACACAACCAGATAGGCAAACAGTAAGACTGGCAGGAAGAGTGGAAGGGAAATGAGTCAGGCAGTCTGTTCGGTAACAGACAGGAAGACTGGGAAGTATTCATTGTACCTCCCACAAATTCGGACAGACCAGTAAACAGACTCAGAGGCCTGCAGGAGTTTAATCAGTCAGGAATAAGGGAAGCAAGAAATGAGAAGCAAGGTTTGTCAACGAAAACTAGCGGGTTGAAGTCCCAATCAATAAAAAGGAACACTTGGCTACTCATCTGTCACTAAGAAACCCCGTTCTGCCAACAGATACTGTATGCTCCTGAGAAACTAACTCTATCTATAGCAGCCAACAAGACCAGACAGTACTCCAAGTTGTAACTGTGTGTACGTTTATAAATGTGATGTATGAGAATGCAGGAAAAGAATTTGCAAAATGTGCAAAAAAGCATTTCCCCTGAAAACGAGAAGTCCCAGAATAATCCCCATCTGCACTATGAATGTGAGGACAGAACATAACACATACTGCAGGATTCAGGAACATGCTGTTGGCTCAGTCAAGGAGCAAGCGTTCACACGCTGCCTGCTGCTGTGTTGTCACATCACTCTTTACTCACGGTGCTTCACATAATGCTGATATCATAGGAAAGGGCACCTGAAACGTGAGCTGCCCGCTGACCTCAAAATGAAGAAGGAGCAAACCAACACAGACATGTATCCTTCAGAGACCAGGTAATTGAAATAGAATCAGTGTGGGACTTCAAAGAGGTCGAGTCTGACTACCGAACAACATTGCAGGGCTCTTATATATCAAAGCAAGAGCCTTAACAGGGCTCTTAGAGGTACACAAACACACATATACAATACACTCAAATATTGCCCATCGTTGTTTGTGACAGGAAAAGAAGCCTGAGACGTGAAATGCAAATAAGCTCACATAGGTAGTAGTCTCTCTCAGGCAAGAACGATATAATTTAATTGTGTGTGTTTGCTTCAGTGTGTACATGGATGTTGATAATGGGGCTTTTGTATTTGATTATCAGTTGATCAATACATCTTTGAAGAGATCATAAGTGCTGGCATTGTTCATGTTGCCCATTTAAAGCAATTGGTTTTGGTTTATCTGAAATAAGAGTTAATTCTGATTTGAAGTGAGATCAATATTCAATATCTATATATATATATATATATATGTGTGTGTGTGTGTGTGTTTTAAAAGGCAACCGTTTTGGTCACATTTCTAACGTTAAATATTTTTCCCATACTCTTTCATTTGCTCGTTTATCTTAATGATCAACTATAGATTTTCTGTACTGGAAGAAGCACTGTGCATCCTGCAATGACACAAACATCATGCAGGTTGCAATGTGGCTGTCTTGTAAATAGGCTTCAACAAGACATCTTGGAGCTTTGTTCCATCAAAGGCGAGTCGAGTCGCCTACGAGTGTGAGGTTTAGTACTTTGCTTGACTGGTTGAATAGGGCCAAATGGAGTTTCACTCTTAATGACAGGTGTTGTTCACAGTGAACAGGAAATGCTTGAGAATAGATCAATTCAATCTTCATTTTGATTTGTAGTGCTGTTTCCATCTAAAAATGGAATCCGTTTAAAAGCACAATCTTCAGAAGAAGAGTATTAAACATAAAGCACATGATGAACGATGCACAGCTGCATCACAAGTGAGCACAGTATATGCCTCAGCCCACTGCGCCTTTCTTTTGGTTAATTCCCTTTTTTATGCTGAATTAATTAGCTCAATGATTACAAAAGGCAGACAGCCAGATAGGCTCACACACAAGCACGTATATTTGGGCTATGATCAGTTTATCGTCCTAATTTCTTTGTGCCAGCATACTCGCTGCTCTGTGAGAAACTTGCGCTCATTGCAATATGTTTATCCGATCAGAGACATGGTCGATATGGGCAGCAGTTGTAACTCAGACAGCCTGTTTGTTTTGGACCAGTGAGCTCATTCCTACTTTTAATACTTTTTCTTGCATTATTGCGTCAATTAATTGGTTAATTTCAAGCTATTTTGTGAATATCACAGAACCGATTATTTCTACATTTAAGACAAAGTCAACACGGACTATTCTGAAGAAAACCGTCAACATTTCTCAGAAAGCATCTAGAAGCAAATATGTTTGGGGAGTTTTTACTTCAAGGCTTTTGGGAAACTGTCAAAGGCAAAAACAAATGCCCTAATTAGCCACTGACACACGGTAGTTGGAAAAGCTGGGTGTGACACATGCTCCGTGTTGTCAGATGAGTCATTAGCCATGCAGGCAATGCCATTACGAGTGTTGACAGATGTTTGTTGTTGGCTGTGTTTGACTATTTGGGAATAAGTGAGTACTCACACTGTTCATGACTGGCTTCTCATCATCATTGGACTTAAACAAGAAAACAACTTTACAATGACTCATAAAGCCCTCTAGTGTTTTTTTTTTAAATATACCACCAAAATACATTCTCTTTGAAATATGTTCAACTTTGATAAACAACAAATATTACAAGTCTGGAGAAGTGATTGTAAACAACGGCTGACGATAGTCTGATGCTGCAAAACTGGTCAAATCTTCTGTGTAAAGAAAATGCAGCAAATTCTCTCCTTCAGATGAAGCATATTTATATGTTTCTAAACATGAGAGGGTTGGAAATCCTACATGTTATGGTAGGTTTATTGTATAAGCGTGGTTTGTAATATCTATAATACAGAATAGTGATAATTACTCCACAGTTGGAGCATATACAGTGGGTTCTCACTGACTAAATCGAGCCCATCGTGAGTCAAGCTCTGACCCTGCTAATTATTACCTCAGCTTCCAAACACTACATTATTGTCAATTCGAATATCTGCATTAAGACATAACGTGTGGTATTATTCATGCTAACTTACATTGTCACAGATGCCCACTGTTGTAACAAAGACTATTGATAACAAAGATGGAAGAACGGTCCAGTCAAGTGAGGGGAATTAACTATTCACACGATGAAGTCGGTAAATGAACGCGTTCCCGCGCTATCTGAGGAAGAAAAGGAGTGGCCTGCTGTGCCGCTGATTATCCTCCAGCAGGAGTCTTCATGTAGTGTAACTGGTGGTTTATGTGTTGATCATTACACACCCAGTAAACCAGATCACTGTAATGCTGTGGTGCCACCCACACTCACCCCCTCTCTTTCTCTCTAGTTGTTAGTTGTAATTATTGTAAAATGTCAAATGTAGCTTGTACACAGATACAAGTGTTAGCCAGTAAGCTGCCAGCTGTTCCATAGTTGTGTAGAGAGGAAATAACCTAAGATCTTCACCATTCATCAAATGTGTGCCACCCATGTGTACTGTCATGTGTACACCTGACGGCCTTTTGATAGATTAGTCAGATAAAGGTATCGAATAGAACTTGTTATTTGAGCTTTTACAGCCTTAATAAAAAGTTACTGAAAACAAAGCCTGTTGGTTTGGGTTTTAAATCAGCAGCTAATCTTTTGACAGGTATACATGCATATCCAAATCTATATTCTCATGGGTGGAAACGAGTAGACAAGTCCATCCACTATTTGACGACCATGAATCTGAATTCCACAGTCGATTCCTTGTCCTTACCACATTTGCATGAAATAAAATGGCTGTCGACACAAAGCGAAGAGAAAGAAGAAAAAAAAAGGGAAGAGGAAATAAACAAAATGTTGCCCCATCATCAGCACACTGGGTGATGTGGGTCAACTCAGAGGGCATACAAGTCATGCATGAAAACATAGCGAGCATTAAAGACAGAGGCTGACTTTGTGCCAACTCTTTGATGCTGTGTTTTTACATGAATGAATTTCCTGTGCCTCGCTGGCCCCAATTTATTGTAGAGGTCAACAACAAAAAATAGAGACAGGACTGCAAGAGAGCCTTATGTAATTTGACTTTGAAACTGCTGCATCTGCTAGGCCCCCGTTACAGGCACACATGTTAAACTCCAAGACATGTCGTATTATCATCCTACCTTCTTGCACAGCTTGGAAGGGGTTGTTCCCATCAACGAACTCCACGGAGAAGGTGATCTTCTCCGTCTCCAAGATCTCGTTGTTCAAATTGAGATCTGCCACGGCGAGACGGAAGACCTCATCATCCTTCCGTGCGGACTCGTCGAAGATGGCACCTATTCACGGGGAAAAGAGCAGAAAGGAAAAGAGGAAGCTATTACTCAGTATTTCCAGGATTTCTGCAATGAAAAACAGGACAGGGACATACATATGGTGATAAAGATGGTAGAGCCATAAGAATACAGCCTGCAAAAGGTGAGTTATTCAGAAAAAAAACGGGGCCAGGCTCTATCTCCTACTCCACCCTGCATGGTTTTGCTTCACAACAACCTGAATCTAATTATGCCTTACAGAGCTCCTCGACACATTAAAAAAATAAGTGTAAAGAACTGTGGTTAACTGGGGCCAGTTCCACGATACCAACGTTTATAAACTGAACAATGACTGAATATTGATCTAATTACAACATATTCCAGCTGATAACGTGATCATAAATAAATGACTGATGACCCACCTGAACACAAACACCTTATAAAAGGAGATGGCCACTTGATATATCTGTCTAGTATTAGCTGCTGTATAGTTGAGACGCAGCTTGAGAAAGACAGGCTGTGAGGAAGAAATGCATCGACACCACGATTCATGCCGGGGTCAAATGTTGCCCAAAGGCACACTGACAAAATGCAAAGAAAGACTGGTCCCAGCATCTGAAGTGGCAGATAAGGTTCCCACTGGTCAATAATAAATTAGTCATCATAATATATAATAGGCATTTGTGACTGGCTGGGAGCAATTTTGGTCATTGCTTTGGTCTGTTACACACAATTAACCATGTGATATATATTTCTCTATTTCATCTCGTTTAGCCTCTCTTTTCAACCCTGTTTATCCCATGAACCCATTGGACCACTACTTTTGGGTGCTAGTGCAGTGAAGCTCTGCTAACTGTATTTTGCTTATAAAAAAAAAATAAGCCTCATACTGTATAGTGTGTGTGTGTGTGTGTGTGTGTGTGTGTGTGTGTGTGTGCGTGCGTGTGTGCGCGTATGTGTGTGTGTGTGTGTGTGTGTGTGTGTGTTTTTTGCAAATTCCTTTAACAACAAGTCAGGCTACATTGGCTTGAGGGCTGTTTTGTACCACTTTTAGAAGACTGTTGCTGTTATTTTGGTCTTGCACAGTTCAATGAGTAAAGTATGATGCCGCAAACAGCAAAGGCTACGGTCACATGGGCCAACCTTACTGTAGAAGACACGCTGCCTCTGTGAAGATGTGCCTTCTCATTCCAGGGATGTGTCTAAGAAACCTAATTGTATGCTTAATTAGCTGCAAAAGAATGTGTAGTGTATAACCTTTGTAGGTGACGGTATCGAAATAAAAAAAACGTGTGGGCAGCATTGATCTTAAAAAGGTTAAGATCGTACTCCCTCCCACTTATTTTTAAATAACTTGTGAATCAAATGTAACTTCCGGAGAACACATTCATCACGTGCAAAAGCAACTGATGTTTGAAGGGCGTTTGGACCGTCATGCCTCCTGCCTCTTCATCAAAAGGCCTGATTAAGTATGTATCCTGCAATAATTTGACCCATAAAATAAATGTCCCCCCCCCCCCCCCCCCACCGAGTGAGCCTTGCTTGTTTCAATATGCATGCAGTATAGATGAGGTGAAACAAACAGGCCTGGACAAAGCAATAAAGAGTGAAACACAAAGGTTCATTTATTATTCCATTAGAGATAAATTATGAATGGGGTTCCAATCCGCTTGATGACACTGCTGGGGAAGACAATGGTAGGTCGCGTACGTCCAGAGGACAAATGCCTTGACAGAGGAGAGGACTGTATACATGGCGTTACACTATTGATGTGGAGAAGAAGTCGGACTTACACTTGAGATCAATGTATTTTGCACTCCACAGTATCCACAGGATAGTATTAAAATGTGAGGGAAAAAAAGCGTTGCAGAGAAAGAAAACTATAATGGGCCCCTAATCTTGGTCTCCATAATGGAGTTGCCATAGTAACCTCGCTCATGCTTCCAGACATAAGTTAAAAGCAGCGCTGTGCTGTACACCACTCTCTTTGTAAATCTTGTTCTTTGAAATATCCCACCAACAATGTGTTGCTAGGGTCCAGTGGCACAATAGTCACAAAAGGACATCAACATGGTTATCTCTGAACCTAATTATCTTTCTGTCTGATAGTTGTTGGACCTGCGCAGCGGTTTATCAGCTGGCTGTCTGCTCTTTAATCCAGCCAAAGGGAGTTGGCGCACAGAGACAGAAACACAGCGAAGACAATTTGATGATGAAACGGATTCAAACGCATCATCAAATGAGTTTCGCCTCAAAGAGTCAATTAGACGTGTCGTGAACCACGGTGGACACGTGTTGTGCATTTACAAAGTGTGGCAGTTTTGAATGTGCATACAGCCGATGGCCATATGAGTAATTCTATGGTTGCATCAGATGACACGTGCATGTACAGTATTAGCCTACATGAGGCATCGGCAGCTAACAATAACGGTAAAACCTGTTCGGAGGTATTTCATGCTTGCTTTTAATGATAAATTACAGTTCTGTAAATATATATCTATGTATTTATTATAGGTTACATTTTGTTTTCGGTAAGCACTGTTTAAATCAAGCCTGATGTTGCATGACACTTAAAAGAATGATCACAGTCCCTTCAACACGGCGAGGCTTACCGTTTATTGATCAAACACTGGTTTTGGATCTATACTCTAACGGATGATTTTCAAACTCCAGGTATTGGTATCAGGACTGAAAGAGTCCATTTGATGCATCACTATTTCGAATGTGTGATCCTCAAATAATGGAAAAAGAATGCCTGTGATATGTATTGAATGTGTGTGAGGAAGAGTAAAGAAGAGAAACGCGAAGGAGGGTGGGTGGCTAAATGTCGTCTGTTCTCGGCCTTATTATTTTTGAACATCGCCGCATGTTGATTTACAAACGCCGACACACACAGACATGCACACAAACACACACACGACACACAGAATCCTGGCTCTTCCTCCTTTCCAGTAATGCGATTGTGAGCGCAAAGGCAAACGTCGCCACATCAATCAACCAGGAAATAAAAGCATTGAATATTGCTTTACACAGACGCCCCCAAGGGCTGGCACACACGCACGCACGTGCACAAACTCAACCTGCCACACACACACACACACACACACACACACAGATTGTGTGGGCAGCATCACTAAATCGCCAATGATTTCCAAACCATCCCATCCATGAAAACAGCATTATCAACAACAGTGGTGAATTTTAATGGATGTACCATCCAAAACTAGAGAGACCCCAAATTGTTTGGTTGAGAGGGATTGATCAAATGTCTTCCAATAGTCAAGTGTTTGGTATTAACTATGAAGTTAGTGTACATTAATAAAGAGGCAATATATTGCTTGTTTGTCTACTTACTGTGCTGCCAAATAACCTCTTGGGTTAAAGGGAAAAGAAAAATGAGGAGGGGAGTGTGTTGTCACTTGAATGTACACAAAAAAAGATAAATCTGCCCAAACAATTTTTCAGTGTACTCTTCCTCATATCAGTTTTGAATATCAATAATTTTAACTTTTATGTATTTCGAGCACATCCTCGTTCATTCATTAGCTGCCAAATTGCTTGTTTAAACTTTTAAGCACTAAAGAAGAAATTATGTAGCTGCGCCGACATCAAATTTGACTTCAAAGTGGCTAAATAAATCAAATTAAACATAATTTGTATAGCACATTAAAAAACAACCGCAGTTGACCAAAGTGCTGAAACACTAAACATTACCTTGTGTGATATTTATTGAAAAACATCCTGTGAGAACCACGAACATCTGTGTCAATTTCCAAGGAAAAATCCATCCAATAGTTCTTGACATTCGTCCCACAAAAACCGAAACACACAAATGTGAACAATATGGTGGGACTGCAAGAAACGAAGATGACCAGGAAGTAACAATGTAATTCAGACAGAGAATCACCAACGCTCTTTTAACAATATATCTACAAAAGGTCACAACAATATATCCAGTATAGTTTTTCAGATGTTTTCAATCTGAACCGAAATGGTGGACCAACTGATCGACGAACATTGCCATCCACAGAGACAGATCAAATCATATCATATCCTCCAGTCTCCTTTGATGGCTTGTTGCAAACACACATTTCACCATCAGCAGCAATACAACATCGACAGAGCTTTGAATAAGAAGATATTTAAATGTTTTCACAAGTTTGAGTCCAGTTGGCCTGGAAGCAAAAGCATGAATGCATTTTTAAAAAAATGAATAATGCATCTATCTCAGCTATCCATTCAAGCTGACGAAGGCACATTGTTGAAAGTACAAAACATAGCTTAATGTCTTTATTAAATAAATGAATTAGGATGGCACATCATCCAATGCAGAGTTATTATGTTCCCACACTCTATAAAGACTCGCAATTAAGACAGCTCCCTGTCAAGATAATCACTCAGCATAAGTGAGGAAATGATTGTTAAGAATGATTTCATATCAAAAGAGGAGGGCAACATGTGCAGAGGAGGTCAAGGAAAATGATAGATGTTACACGCAATTAGTTTCTAATCATTCATTTCCACTGACAGCTTTGACGTTTTTATCTGTTTTCTTTTTTCTTTTGTCTTTTAGGCAAAACATTGATTACCCGCGGCGAATCCCTCTCCTCCTCCCTCTCGGCACACCGTCCTCGAGGCCTTTGTTGTCCACACGCCGCTGCCTGCATCTCTTCCACAGAGACGACTCTGAAGAGGGCACTGAAGCACTGTGGGGGGTCTGTCAAACTCGCTCACGCACCTGTGGTTGAGGTTGCAGCTGTTGACGGTAATGTGACAGCAACACTGATGGACTGACTATGATAATGTCCACGGAGGAGCACGCACACACGCACACACACAGACACACACATGCACACACAGACACACAGACACACACGCAGGTGATTGCTGATTTGTGACAAGGCTGGACCGAAGGATCACCGTCTCAATGTGATGATGAAAGCGAGGTGGCGGTGGCGCTAAGTGATGATGGTGATCAACGGGGGAGGTCTCAAACACACACGCACCGATGCGAGAACGCACAAACAATCTGTTATTTACAGCGGTGAGACCAGGAAGGGGGTGTGCTTTGACACTTGGGAGGACAGCGAAGAATAAATGTGCATGTTTTTGTGTGCGTGTCTCTGTGTGTGTGTGTATGTGTGTGTGTGTGTGTGTGTGTAAGAGAGGAAGGACAAAGAAAGAATGATCACAGGTGGGCAGAGCAAGCTTGCGGCCTGGCAGAGGGACATACTGTATATGAAAACAGCTCTAATATCTATCATATAAGCTCTTCCAAGACACACTCACACAGGTCGTTTGTACATTTTTTGAGGGTTTCTCATTTCGGGGGTTTTCGTGTATAAATATGGAAATTCAGCAGAAGGCTCTTGTGTATTTGCTCTAGCGGGAACAATGATGCAACAGTAGATACAGTATACCCAAGATACTGAGTCATCCCTGACAATCTCTGTCTATATACAGCACCTTAATACGATGTATATGTGATTTTATAGATGATCTATTTTGAATCTCTTTCAGTATATTACAATGCTTATGGTCTGCTGGATGTGGGGCTTACAATTACAATCTAGTGGAAACCAGTTCTCCACAGACCAATAGCCTTGTTACCTTGTACTTTTTGTGATTGACATGAATTACGTTTGTGCACGCATACAATATCCAATATATACCAGCTGTATATTTGAATGAGTTTGAATGAGTTTAACGTCCTCTGTAATAATGGAGAAATCTCCCAGGCAACCTGATTTGTACATGAAATGTTTCTCTTTACCGTTTTTCGCCCCCCTCCTCTCCCCATTCCATCTCTATCCCTCCTCTCTCCCCTCACTTCTTTCATTATAGGCATGTAAATTAATTTGTTCCATCATTAAGAAGGCGAACAGCCAGGATAATTTGTAGTCATAGTTCAGCGGCACTCCAGTCCTTTGCCACGTTGTCACACAAAAGCGGTGCCAAGGTCGTTGCTACCTCTGCCATGTCTCTCTCTCTCGCTGCCTTGCCTTGTCCCCTCACCTTACGCAGACAGAATACATCCTGACTGTATCCCTCCTTTGTAAAGACCTACTGTAGATAACCAGTGTGATGCTTCCTCCCACACAAGTCAACATACTTTGAGTAGGTGTTTTGTGTCTCTATTCATTAGCCAGCAAGCTGAACACAATTTGGAAATAACCAATTCATCTAAGGCCCATTAAGATTCAGTCCCTGAGTGCGCATCAGGCAAAAGGGCAGACAATTGACAACGTCGTTTTTCTTCTAGAGTTTCTCTCCATGTCAGCTCTTGGACAGTTCTGGCCAGGTCCGGCTAGTTTGTAAACTACAGCTGACTCAGCTCCAGTCCAGCCAGATTGGGATCTTGAAACCGTAAAACTGGTGGCTGTAAGCCAGAGATCCGAGTACATTCAAGTCCTAGCCAAGGTATAAGTACATGATACTTTGGATGATAGCAATGTACCTTCTAAATGCCCCGTGTCATATATTCAGTGTACCTTTGTATATAACCTTTACAGTAGAGGCACAATATCCGTTGCATTTAGCATGTTCTTTTAAATTTGTATACATATCAACACATTGCATACAACAATGACGCTTTTGCTTTGCAGCTCTGGACAATCAGGAAATCCCTTTGTCTTTGACAGCCTTTTGCCTGCATTTTCATTCCCTTCACACTTCAACCAGCCTCTCACTTTTAACCTTTCTTCTTGATTACCTTCTCCATCTGACTTTTCTCTTCTTCCCTTTAATATAACTGCTGTACCTCAACTCATTATATTAGCTCCGCTTTATTGGTCTGTTAAATCTCTCCCACTATCCATGCTACCTCTTCCCTTTCCCTTTTTTGCTCCTCAATTCTCCCCACCTCACTGTTGTGCATCCTTCCATCTCCCTAAGCCTCACTCTGCTCACTCTACGAGCTCTCTGCCCTCATCGTCTCCAACTCACTCCTTCCTTGTTCAATGGGATGCCCTGTGTGACATTTAATCCAAGTAAACTTGCCCTGGCTTGGGAGGCCTTGATATCTCTGAGGTTTGTACACACACACACACACACATGTCAACAGGGAGATGGACGTACCTCGATAGGAATGAGCTGACATTTCCTTCAGGGACCATATACCGGTATTTGAGTTTCTGTAGCATTAAAAACAAATCATGCACGTATTGCCGACCACTTTTCAAAGAAAAGCTGTTTTTTGTTTGGTTTTTACTGTTGTTAGAGAAATGTTTTTTTGTTTTTTTACCTGTCAAGCAACCACACATAAATCTGAACACTAGGGCAATTGGCATTTAGAAATATGTAATCCATCACAACAATTATGTTTGTTTTCATCTTCACTTTTTTTTGAAAAAACAATACAGTTAAAAGCCAAAAAAGGTTATGTTGAAGGACTTTTTTATGCTGGTACATTTAACTGGTGGTGTGAAGTTCCAGCATCTGAAGGTCAGGTATTTAACACCATTGTATTTATGCCATATTGTCAGAAAACAAAACCGCAAGGTGCGTACAACAGGCATGCTTGAACACACTGAACACACTGATCCAAACCTGCGCTTTCAGCTGCAATAACAGAATAGATCAAAATAGCCAAGAAAATTTATCGTACTTTGGTTGATTAGTGCTTCGTTTGCTGTGGGTGGGGGAGTCTAACTAAAATGTTATACTTGAGCTCAAAGTGGGCAGTTATGTAGAGTGGGCTTCAACATGCAAAAAGCATCAGTAATGTATTTGCCTTCAACAATGTCAGAGCATCATGAAAGGTAACATGTGAAGCCCAGAGGCTAGAAAAGAAATATGCAAATAAAGACAAACGTAGTAACTGAGAGGAAGTGAGAGACACGAAAAAGATAGAAGAAACAAAGGTAAGATGGAAAGAGCAGAAATAAAAAGGATGTAGAGTGCAACAACAACAACAACAACAACAACAAAGCATTACTCTTAAAAGTGTAGACATGCTTAACTATATGGGAGCTGAACCCTAAAATCTGCTTTTAAAGCAGGTAGCCCGTCTTTTTAAGCACCTTGAGTCTTTAAGCTCACTCTTCTGATTAGGGCCGAACATTTGGGAGGATTTTGCCTGAAGCGCTGGTAAGAGGCACCAGATTTGTACGCATCATAAATGTCTTATTGTGTAGCATGGAGGAATGGATTTTGTGGGATCCTCGCTCTCATGCCCTCCTTCCCCCGGAAAACTGCATGTCTTCAGCATCAACAAACCTTTGGCCTCCTCAAGCCTGTGCTATCAAATCCCATCCTCATCTCACTTTTCTACATTATAACTGGACCACCCTCTCCACCACCTACTGCAGGGACAGCGGAGCACGTTCTCCAACAGACTGCTTCAGGTCCGCTTCACAAGGACAGATACATGAGAACATTCCTGATACAGGAGAACATTCCTAATACAGGAGAACATTACAGATACAGGAGAACATTCCAGATACAGGAGAACATTCTAGATACAGGAGAACATTTCTAATACAGGAGAACATTCCAGATACAGGAGAACATTCCTAATACAGGAGAACATTCCAGATACAGGAGAACATTCCAGATACAGGAGAACATTCTAGATACAGGAGAACATTCCTAATACAGGAGAACATTCCAGATACAGGAGAACATTCCTAATACAGGAGAACATTCCAGATACAGGAGAACATTCCTGATACAGGAGAACATTCTAGATACAGGAGAACATTCCTAATACAGGAGAACATTCCAGATACAGGAGAACATTCCTGATACAGGAGAACATTCCAGATACAGGAGAACATTCCTAATACAGGAGAACATTCCAGATACAGGAGAATATTCCTGATACAGGAGAACATTCCTGATACAGGAGAACATTTGAGCATTTTCTTTATTATTTCATTTTCCTAAATTGGATATGTCCTGCTCTGCTATTTTATTGTATTGTATAAATTGTAACAATGCTTGCTGCTGCTACAAACAAATCCCACCCACCACCCTCTTCTGCTGCTGCTCCCTTCATCTCATCTCTTCCCTTTTGCCCGCTGGCTCCTTTTCTGCCCGGATTGCTCTTCCCTCCTATGCTCCTTGCCCTCTACAACCATCACAGATTCTGGTGGGTGTGCTGCTCATCATTACTCAAGCAGTTCACTAACTACATTGTCACATGTCCTGTCCTTGGCGATGCTACTGCAGCTTCACTCCTCTGCTGGGGCTGGGTCATAAAAAGAGAAAGGGTTTTATTGTGCACAAACTATTGAGCGCAGATACACACAAGCACACTTACAATTACCACTGACGAAACCCAAACAGGAATGTGCACTGGCTCACACATACTGTACTCCAACACAGGGGCACAAGGGTGCAGTTTATCTCCATCATAAATAACCCTTCCTGAACCTGGAAGCCAGCAGAGATACAAAGCCTCTAAATAACCCTTAAGATGACCTATAATCAATATTACCATATTAATGCATCATCAGTAATGCACTGAATGAGTGTCTTATCTACCTCTTTTGTGTTCATTACCTCTGACTAATTAGTTTTTTGTCTTTTTAATAATCAATCCATCCGCCCACACACAGTGAAGCGGAGATAGTACCACTCTCGTCCTCAATTTCCCTTCACCACCACTTTTTCTCTCTCTTATCTTTCTCCTTCTCCCTCACACACTTCCTCTCTCTCTCTCTCTCTCTCTCTCTCTCTCTCTCTCTCTTTCTCTCTCCAGCCCTCTGGATCCCGCTAGCCCTCTCCCTAAATGCCTCTCCTCAGTACACTACTACCCCACGGAATACCTTCTCTTCTCAACACCTACCTCGCGCATGTTCATTTCTAACACACACACACACACTCATCACCAGCAGTGAGCAGTAAGTCAGTTAACAAGTCATAAAGAGCACAATAAAGCTCCTCCATCTGCAAACCTATTAGCAATGGGCAATCCTGCGGGTCACACAAGCGAGCACAAATGCAGCGTCATGTTCACACATGCAATCGTGCACATATACACATCGTTCACACATCGGAGGAAAAGAGAGCAAAACACGACCCAGACAGTGTGTTTATGTGGCGTCAGGTGGTAATAATGGGCTTCTAATTAATGCCAGTGTTGCATTAATAGATATTCATTAAATAGACAAGACATCAGTCTCGAAAAGTGTATAATGGATTGATGGCAAAGAGAGTGTTGTGAGCTTGCAGCATCAGGGTCTAATTAATCATTTATCATAATCAAAAATTCCATCCGATTTGAGCTGTGCAAATTTAAGCAGTAATTAAAATCATAGGAGATAGAAATGTAGTGCAAATGACCTGCTTTGGGTCTTTCATTTGGGATCAGAGAAATGTTCTGCAGTATGAGAGACATGTTGAGAATGACTTCATAATGGACTGATGGGGATAACTGAATAACTGTGTGCTACCCAGCAGACAGGAGAAAGTGACTACTCCCATTAAGACTCACAAAGGACATGCAGACACACAAACTACACTTTCTAGAACAATAAGTAGCTGATGTAAATGTGACATGAGAAGTGACGTAAGAAAGCTCTAAATGAATGTGTGTTTAATAGAAAACGATGCTATGCTCTTTTAGCACACACTCTGAGTTGACGTATCAGTTTGTTTATTGGGAGAGAGAAAAATAGGATTGATTCCTTTACAATTTTAGAATGAGAAGTGACATTTGCAGGTGGCTTTGGTGTGAACAAAGTCAATAGAAAGAGAAGAACAAATGAGAAGTAAGAGCATTAAAGATAAAGTGTGTGCCAAGGATTGATCCGTGTGGAATACATGTAGAATAGCTGATGAAAAAGTGCAGTTCATCACAAAGTTTTGTTCGGAGAGTAAGATTTAATCCATTTCAGAGTTGAGTCCATAAGCCCCAGCAATCAAGTAATAGCTTTTGTTAAACCCTCTCAAAAGTTGGGTGTTCACAGATCAAGGCTGGGATGGAACAACCAAGGTGCTAAAGAAATACAATAATTAAAAATGACCTACCTGACCTACCTTGAGGCAATTATCTACCACTAAATTAGGTAAATACGGGTGTTTTTAAATCTATTGTGTCTAAAGCTGTGACAGGGATGTGAAAGATTAATGAAACCATGTTGGGGGGAGTATAGCTTTCAATGCTGCTGATTCTTTTCAGGCATTTTTTTTTCCTTCATATTATCATGTATGCATGCCGACAGGATTGCAAGCAGAGGCACTCACATCAGCCAGGGCCGGAAGGAGCCATACTGCCAGCCAAACAGAGGAGTTAATTTAAAAGCCAGCACGTCAGCAGAACCTCTCCACACACGTACACACACACACACACACACACACACACACCACACGCACACACACACACACAACACACACACACACACACACACACACAGCTCCAAGTGGCTGTTGTTTTATTCATCACTGCAGTAAGGTAGGTGGCCCTCAGGATCCAACACCCACAGAGCGGCATACATGAGGTATAGGTGGCGGAGTGCATGAATTTATTTTGGTGTGTTCGCCATATATTTGCTGTGTGTATAAGTGAGTCACTCTACACAATTTGCAATCACTCCCTTGCTTAAAAAAAAAGCTGTCTATTGTTATGGCCCTGCAATTTATGGTTGGTTACCTGTGCGTTTCCCTTGAGTCCAAATTCAAATGGAGAGGTTCTTGATCTTCATTATCCCACACAATGGAAGCTGCCATTTGTAATTTGTCTCTCCATGATTAGCGAGTGGGCGGTAGGTAAGAAGCCAGCTATCGCAAACACATATACAGTAGGTAGGCATGAAACCTCCAAAAACCAACATGCTTCATCTCAGCTTCAAAGCTCACAGTAGGCAACACCATATTAATGTTCCCAGAAGGTGTATTTCAAATAAAGTTGACAGATAAAAGACTCTCTTAGTACCGACAAACCTATAGCAAAAAGGAAGACTTTTAGAGGAACGAGATGCAGTTTGACATTTTTTTTCAATTAATATAGAGTGCAGTAACTATAAACTGTCAATCTTAACAGCAGTATATTTAGAACTCATGCTCATGGTGAGGAGGAAAAATGAACATAGACTGTGGAAAACGTAGTTGTACTTGACTTTCTAAAGAGGGGAAAAAGCCGATTGAAGAAAAAGCTTTCAGGAAAAGACTACACCAGAAACAGCAGAAAACTGTTGAGCAGGTTTAAATGGACAAATTTGTTATGCAAATGTGCATATAACTGTATAGTGGTGGGAGATAAGCTGATTGTAGGTGGTGCAAATTACTTCATGTTCATGCCTGAACCTTCCCTATAAGCTCCATTTGTGTGCGTCAGTGAAGAGATTTTCTCCACTCACACAAGAGAAGAAATACATACGATTTCATTTTACGATCCCCTGGCAAATGATTCCCCAATATCCAGTTAGGCAAATTAGCCATGAAGTAGAGCACTCAGGGAAAAGGTCACATTCAGGCCAGTTGTCCACCGAGGAAAATAAAAATGAAATAATGCAGTCTTACCTCATTGGGACACACACATATACAAACACACTATACGGTCGAAAGCCTGAGCAAGAGGGTGGGAATAATGCAAAATATAGGTAAAAGGGAGAGGTAAAGAAAGAGAAGTGGAGAAGCGCAGAGTTTGTTAAAAGAGAGAGCGGCAGGGCTCCAGAGGCGTAATATAGCCTAATCCTAAAATGCTCCATTCCATAATTTAGGAGATAACCATGTTATACACATTAGTCTTTCTGAAACTAGGCCCCATGAATAAAAATAGTTGCTGAAAGCAGCACAGAAAGAAAAAAATAAGCACCCTGTTTCTGCAACAATTGACAGACAGAATTATGTTGCAAGCATATTCATGTTGAGATTAGTGTATTTCCACAGCAAACTGCTATGCACCGCATGCAAATTTGTCCGAGAGGTTTGCATTTTAAATTCCAATCTGCTTTACCAATCTGTTTTGAGTCTTAGTCTTCCATCACATTCAGTCTTTTTGTGGGCTTTGATAAATTCCTTGACATATTACCCAAAGGAAATTCAAATTTAGTGCAAATGATACCCCTTGAACTTGTCTTGTAAAGATAGCTTGGCAAAGATGGTCAGAGGAGTCACACATGCTAATGGGAAGCTGTGGAATCTCTTTACCTTGTGTCCATTAAACCCAGAATGCACGGTGCAGAGAAGCAGAAGGGACTCATGGGTCCACACTTTTATGCTGATGTCATATGCCTTTATGTTTTTGCCATTATTCATTGCGTAACTTTTGATTGGTCTTTCCTTAGGTATATTTTGATATTTAGGAATCCCCAGACTTTGTGGAATATGTAGAGCATAAAAAATTAAGATACAAATATGTTTGCAATATGAGGTAAATATTTCCTGCTGGCGCCCTAGTTACAATTAATAAAGTGACACACATAAATAGCTTAGACCTGCCCAGTGCATCTGCAGTTGTGTATATATGTGTGCACTTTTAGAACTTAAACTGCAATACCATAATGTCCCAGATTTAAACAGAAACTGTCAGTTTTTGTGATGTCCAACTGATGCTTTAGGCAAAAGATACCCCCACGTCTTGCCTTTTAAATCCAGGGAGTTCTGAAGCGACCAATCATCTTGCTCATTTCTTTATTGAATGTAAGACTAGGAGTCTGGAGGAATTTCACCAACAAGAACACCTAATTTCAACGTATGAACCTGCAGTTTTACTCATAGATCTATTTTTGGCCCAGAGACAATCTTAGAGCAGGAAATCAGACAACCACCAATTTACAGGGACCTCCAGCACCATCCCAGTGGGACTCTTACATAACTTGGCTGTAAGAATATCAAGTCACAGTTTTCAAAACACAACTAGTCCGTACCAAACCTTTCAACCCTATTACATCTCCGATAGTGCTCTGAAAGACATTGTTGTGCTGTGGAGTTACATGCAACAGAGGTTGGAACACTATACGCGAGTCAGTGGACAGCCAAAGAAAGATTAAAGGGCATTTTCAAAGGCTTTCCACAAGGATATGGAGTAGCCAGCCAGAGGGGGAAAGTAGCCACCCAATGTAGTGTTTAATTAGTGTTTAATTAATTAATAAATGTATTGACACCTTCATTGTAAGGTTTATCAATACATTTTTACAATTATGGTTAATGTATTGTTCTACGAGTAGAAATGCACATTGTTCAACAAAAGAAAACAAGATTATTTCAACGGGGAACATGACTTTTCATTAATGTGTTCATTCAATAAGTTAATATATGTTTGTGTAGCTGTAGCAGAAAAGGAAAATGCGGCATTTTCAATGGATTTTTTTAATGCTTGATGCAAAGTAGCTGCCACCAGTGTTTTCTGAATTAGCCTGTCTAATAAGGATGTCCACTGTCTGTGCAATCAATGCATTTATTTATGTGTCTCGTAATCAATTACGCTGTGTAGAAAAAAGCTAGTAAGTAAACCTAGGGGTTGATATGTTGTCACACATCTATTGCTGTACAGACAGAGCAGTAAATTTAAGGAACTTAATATGGAAAATTGTGAGATAATTGCAGACCTGTGAAATACTTTCTATTCAAAAAATGGCATCAAAGTGGATAATCTTTTTACTTAAATTGCTTTCAAATTAGCTTTGGATGCTATTATGCTTTTTTAAATTTGAACCAATATATATATTTCTTTATATCTGTACCAGACAGCACTCTCCTGTGAAATCACTTCCTTGTGTTTATTGTTTTCTTTGCAGCATTTACTTCTCAGTTGTTCCTTCTTTTAGTCGAGTGACTCTGTGCCATATTATTAGTCCAGAATGGCAAATTGTTATAGACCAGCAATCAAATATCAAAACTAATTCACATTATAAGTTAAATTTACCAGTTGAAAGGCATTTCTTTGTAAAGTCTACCAAGACGACCTGATCCACATCACTCCCCTTTGTCTGCCTATCCATCCATTATTTTAAGTCCAGTAATGTGACCAAATTTTAGATGATTTTTTTATAGAATTTATGGTTTTATGGTAATGTCTGGACAAACAAATCATATCTGATGACTTGTCAATAACAGTGCTGTCAGTCTGTCTTGAGCATCCTATTAAGGAAACAGTTTGGATTTGCCTCTAGACGGACATAGACTGCAGAGTTTAGCTTTGGGAATTTATTATCCTAACTGCAAAACAATGCCACAAAAACAACAAGAACCTGTGTCATCTCTCTCTGGCTCAATATAAAAAAGTAAGTCCATTTGTGGCTTATTACAGATAATTAGAAAACAAAGGCATCAGTAGCAAATATTTAATTGACAAATTGTAAGGGACAAAGTGTGCACGTCTATCTCTTCCTGTCTCACTAATATGCTTTTCTGGACCAGTGCTAACAGCTCAACATATGCTTTAAGGTGCTTTCTTTGCTCCCCGGATTACTTTCCACATTAAAGAGAGTTTATTGAGTATTTTTGAACAACATGACAATGCTAAATATGTGACTGCCAATGTTTCGTATTAAACTATTTATACAGACAGCAATGTGAATTTTTCAAAAAAAGGTCTTAATACTCTTGTAAGCAGATTACCAACAACTAAATAGTTGTATAGCCAAAGCAAATGTAAGCAATTTTAGAGTTTTCTTTATTTATGTTGTATGGAAAACCACTTGTGCAGAGAAGATTTAGGTACATTTTCTGCGCCATCGGTAGAAACCTTGATTTCAGGAATTATTAAGCAGAAAATGCTTCTCAATGACTCCTCGTGTTTGTGGAACAAGTTCTGGATATCAAAACACACTGTCTCTTGATTCATCGTCTCCATTGTTCTGCATCTCCATTATTTATCCCTCCCCCCACACTCTTCCCTGCCAACAACAGATTAGTTGTGTTTCTTACAGGCTAAAGCTCGAGCACAGCAACTTTGAACTTGCTCCAGAATGCATGATGGTGAGAAAGCCTTGGCACACATGGAGAGAACAGAGAGGGAAAGATAGATGGAGAGGGGAAAATAGAGAGCAGATCAAATGAGAGGACGAAAGAAAAAACAAGTGAGAGATGAAAGTGAGAGAAGGGAAGACAGGGCAATAGCCTAGGAGAGATGTATGTGTCTGTTGATCTCCTGAAGGATGACAACTACACAACAAACCACAACACATAATCCAGGAAACACAAGACACATGCAAGCCACTCAGAGAGCAACGTTGATTATCATCCTCTGTTCCCACAACCTCTGTCAAAAACCAAGTGATGGGGGTAAAGCACTGGGGCGGGGAAGGAGAGCACACCAGAGAAGTCAAAAAGCACTTGGATGGACAGGCAAGAGGAGGAAAGGCATGCTGTAATATGAAAAAGATAAGGTGGAAGAGGAGAAAGGCAGAGTAAAGGGAAGAAGGCAGAGCCTGGAGAGTGAGGGTAAACAGGGGAAATGTCCTCAGCACTCACTTGAGGGAACATTTGTTGGAGGGAGCATGAGTGGGAAATGGATCTGTGTGTTTCCTCTTCAGGGCTGGTTGTAACCCCTAAATGATTCAACTCCAGAGAGAATGTCCCCATGCACAAATTAGTAGACAGGCTCTCTCAAATGCTACTAAGAAAGGTTCACAACCTCAATGATCAATCTATCCATCTATCCACCTGCTCATGACATTTTCCACACTGGGACATACAATAGCAGTTTAGGACTGTTTTCCTCAGAATAACATAGCAGGAAACTTTAAAGAACAGTGCATGTTTTGCTATAAATTGTTAAATTGGTTTTTTTTGTGGATGATTTGGATATGATATGATGGCCTTAAAGGGAGACATTATGTGTCAATTTCAATTAACTGTGTAACAGTTAAAGAGTTGAAGCAACACGCTACTTGCATCAGAGGGCATCAAAGTGAGATGAAACTGGTGTCTAATCGCTTATGGAACAATCTGCAATCTGTCTTTGTCTATTCCGTTGATATTTGTTAAGACAATAGAACAGTACAAAGAGTTAGGGAGATGTGAAAGGGAAAGGGCAGGTGAATTCAGTCAGCCAATACTCACATAGATGCAAATGCACAGCCCAACTCTACCCAGTTCCCTGTATCGTAGCAGTTTTGTTTTGCTCAACGGCCACATTGAGTCCAAAAATGTCAAAACGGTAAAGTAAATGATTATTCACAAAAAACAGTGTAAGCGAGACCAACAACTGGAAGGGCTCTGACTATATAGCACCATAGAGCTGTCAAGATTGTGTCCATGCTGGTGTTGATTTTAGCCTGCAGCAGAGGCACTTAATGGACACTTCAGCAGAGACAGGAAATCACACTGTTCATTTGAAATATAGGAAAATGTGTCTTTAAGGATGCAAGGATGACTTGATTTCTACAGCCGACATTTGAGTCCGTTGAATATGAATGAATGAGACATATTGAATAACAAATCACACACTGCTGACATGTTTATTAACGCTACATGTTGAGGAAGTTTGATTCCCTTCAAAATCTGCTAAACGACTACAAGCTAAGTTACTCTGGAACCACAATGTATTTTTTAATGTGGTTTCAAACAATCTTTTTGCTTTTCTGTTGAGAAACGTGACATTAATTCTCAGCCATCCTCTGTATTGCAGTCATCTGTGTGTTTTAATGGCGAAAGGTGCTCAGCGCTGTGACGATCTGAGGTGAGCTCTGTGAGTGTGTACGTTGTGCTGGGCTCGTACACGGTCACGAGTGTGAATGTGCATGCATGTGTCGATGACGGGTGAACCCTATATGTATGCTAAGAAGTTTCTTAGTCGATCCCCCTATGTGTGTGTTCAAAGGCCGCCACTGTTCTCATTACACAGGGACTTCTTTAAAGCTCAACGGGACAAGCAGTCACGCATCGTCTAGAAAACAGGCGTGTGCGCCCACGTATCGTGTATAGTCTTTCGCACTGACACTTGTAACGCCGCCTTTGAAGATTGAAGATTACATTTTAGCTGACGCTTTCATCCGAAGCGAGTTGTAGACACAGCTACGGGGAGCAATTCAGGGTTAAGTGTCTTGCTCAAGGACACGCCGACTAGCGGCTAGCGGAGCCCGGGATTGAACCGCCCATCCTCTGATTGAAAGACGGACCTGCTACCCAATGACACACAGTCGCCTTTCCCCCTGAAGAACTCGAAGGACATGTTGTAATCAAAGCTGTATTCAACCAAACACAAGATCTGTTGTGTTGGACCTTCGGTGGCGTGAAATGCTAAACACTGTTTTGATTGTTGGTATTCATTCTAAACACAGACCTCTTCATTGCACGCCGAGAAGCGCGTTGCACCAAGAGTCTGTGTTTGTTGAACCTCAAACCTCCCGTGTTTTGACATTTGATAATGTAACCAATGACTGCGGGCTACTTGTACATGATCTACAGTAGCTGCTGCTCACATTTAGAAAATACATTCCTTCGGGCGTAAGCAGAATGGATTTGAGATGTTGCCATCAAATGTGTTGAAGTGGATGAATAATTCACTGTAGAAAGGGGCACAAGTGTATCAGGAGCTTTTGGTTTACCTTTCTTCTCTGGTTCTCTTCCTACTTCCTCCCCTTTTCTTTGACAGGTTTTTTTTTTTTTTTTTCTTCTCCTCAGCCCCTGATTTTACCCTCTGCGTCTGACTTCCTGTCATTTTCCTTCTCTCGTTCTCTCCCTTTCTCCCCCTCCGTGTCTAGTTTCCTCTCCTCTCTCACTGTCCTCCGCTGTCTCGTTTTTAGCATGATAATGAGACAGAACGGTGTCGAGATGCAGGTCGGAGTGCATGCTAAATTCACATTAGGACTTCTTTTTCAATTTGCATCACCAAGGCACAGGAGAGGTGAAAAGAGACCTGACCCAGTGAGACACAAGCAGACAGATTCATGTCAGACACATACTCTCTCTCTCTCTCTCTCTCTCTCTCGCTCCCCTTCACTCCTTTTTTCCCCCCAACCTTCAATGCTCTTTCACTCTGATTCTCATTCACTTCACTCTCCCTTTAGTTAACTGCCTGTCTTGGCTTTTCTCCTTTACCTGCTATTCCAATCCCCCGTTTTGCTTGTCGCCTCATATGCCGAGATTTCTCCATTGACAATCTAATACCTGACGGTACTGTAAACTACTCAGTAGTGCCTTTTCGATAAATAGGATTCCAAATAAATCTAGAGAAAATTGATAAGAAATACAAATACATATATGTAATCCATACATAATCCTCAATTTCAATATAAAAAATACATTTTTATTCTGCATTGAAAATCTCTGCCATTCCAATACCCTGCAATAAATGCAGCTTCTCTCTGCTGTCAGTCTCCTGGTGGAAATGTCAGAACGTGGGTAGTTTGGTTGAACCAACAGTCAAAGGCACATAACATGTTTGATTCTGGTTGCATCTTTTTTGTTAACTAAACATCCTCTCTGTCACCCATTTGATAAAAGGCCAAAAAGCCAAAATAATCTGAGGTAATATTTGCATGGTTTGTGACGATATTAACATGATTATTGTGGAGCTGACGATCATTATATTTGTTCTGTAAAGAGAAGAAATGGAACTGGTGTTTTCACTTCAACCCGTTGTTTGGAGGCATTTTTAGATAACATGTACATTGTTGGTGTGGAGGGACAGAAAACAGATGGAAATTCAAAGTGTCCATGTAATATAGTCACAATAATTACTCATTCAACTTGTCGTAATAGTATTTATGCAATCTACTCATCGTAAGACATGTGGCTAAGGCCTTGTTAGTTTTGGTTGACCTCAATATTTCGTCTTAGTATTACATGCATCTTTGCCTACAAAGGAATGTCACCAACATGTAAGCCAACATGATCATGAAGATGAGTTCACTCTATTTGTGGATACTTTTTTCCCCCCCATGTCCAAATTCCAGATATTTCCAATATCTGAATATTCTTAAGAAAAGTGAAATGCTCTTTTTAAAGGGTGTAAAGAATAGAAATGAATGGAGTGTGCTTGTGTGTCTGTGTGTGTGGGGTGTGTGTGTGTGTGTGTGCCTGTGTGTGTGTGTGTGTATGCTTGTGTGTCTGTGCGCCTGTGTCTGTGTGTGTGTGTGTGTGCCTGTGTGTGTGTGTGTATGCTTGTGTGTATGCTTGTGTGTCTGTGCGCCTGTGTCTGTGTGTGTGTGTGTGCGCTTGTGTGTATGCTTGTGTGTCTGTGCGCCTGTGTCTGTGTGTGTGTGTGTGTGTGTGTGTGTGTGTGTGTGTGTGTGTGTGTGTGTGTGTGTGTGTGTGTGTGTGTAAGGGGATAGAAGGAGTAAAGTGGGGCAGGTTGAAGAAGCAGTGTGTTATATCCGTCTCGTAAAGTGTCCAGCCCTCTGAGTCAGCTTCCAGCTGCACACTGGATCTCCCTGTCGCTATGGCCCACGGAGCTATTTTTAGCATCACACATCTACCCTCAAGCACAAGCAAACACTCACACACACACACACAAGCAATCAGGCACCCTAGATTCCTGCTTCTGACAAACCGATTCAAGTCATAGATTGCCAGACAAAGAAAGAAATTGAGACGGACAAGACAGTTGATAGAAAAATAGAAAAGAAGTGAAACACAGTCAGAGATGAAAGCTTTTCTGTAGAGACCGACACAGACCAAACAGTGTGTGTGAGTGTGTGACTCGGGAAGGGATAGCCCAAATTCAGGAAATCCTTTTGGGATTACACGACAGTTGTAATTTTACACGGCTGCTCTTCATGTAAAAGACTGAGCTAGGTGAAGCAGGGTGTCATAATTAGTCAGTGTGCTTAAGGAAACAGGAAAGCAAAGAGGGTAGGGAGTCAGGGAGAGGGCAAGAACAGCTCATTCAGTGACAGACTGAGATAAAACAGAGCTTGAATGAGCTGGTGTAAAACATAAGGACAAGTGCAGTAACTGTGATATTGGCAAAATCTAAAGCACAAACTTGAACAACTCATAAACTTAAGTTTTCAAATTTAATGAGTCTAAATAAGATCAAAATGTGAACCATGCTGGATTGAAGGCATAAATAGCATATGGAAATACTGTTTGACCTTTAGCATTCAAAACAATAACATTTTTGGCACAATGCCAATACTAGCGTATTACTGTCATTTTTGTGCTATGGCCCTTTTTTATTTCTATTCTCCAATAGCATTGAACAACATTTGAAATCTATGAAAGATTAAGTGGTTCAAACTGCTTGTGATTACTTGCCGTCCATAATAATGACGGTTTGATCACATATGTACAGTTAGTTCACAGGACCAATGAACGTTCTCACATGCAGCACGTCCATCCTTCCATTCAAACAGAATACGTATTCAACTAATTACAGTTGAGCCTAAAAAGTTGATTGAAAAAGGTATGAAAGATCAATACATTTTAATTTGAGTTATACGTGTTACTACAATCACTATCCCAGTTCCACTGACGAACTGCTTACTCAGTCATTATAAGCCCAACTGGTAAAATTGCCCTCCGCTTTTTGATTTAATAAGCTAAATCTATCAACTAAATCAGAGTTCAAAGAAGTTTAAAATCCCTCCTCCTTCTCATTCAAAAAGAGCGCTACATGAAAAATCAGTCAAAACTTTATATCAGTTTGTGTGTACGTACAGTGTGTGGATGTGTGTGGGTGTGTGTATATGTGCTTGGGAGACCTCAGGCAAAACATCCCAGATGATGTTTCAGAAACCCTAAAAACCATTTAAAAGTAGAAGGCAGCTCATTTTCTTCCTTACTGCACCGCAGAGAGAGATAGAGGGTGAGAGAGAGTGAAGAAGAGTGAGAAAGAGAGTGACCCAGTTAGAGAAAATTTAAATAGGGATTCCATTTAGAGGGCCACATTAATTGGAGCAGATGCCTTCTCAATTATTAAGAGGCCTCCAAGGGTGTTAGCACGAGCTAAATTTATCCCGCACGGCATTGACTGGGCTTGTCCAATCTCATACAGCATCTGCAGACAGAGGGAAGAAACATGTATGGTGTTTTAGACACCAGTGTGTGCACTGAAGCTCACACACACACACACACACACACACACACACACACAAAAGCGACTCAACTGTTATGGGTGATCCTGTCATGCCCAGTATTTTCACTGATTAATTTATACACAAATAGCCGGTAAGTATTCCCGAGAGAAGAGACATATTTTAAAATAAATTCCCAGTGAGTCAATGGCCCATCCCCCAAGCTCCATCTCTAGCCATTTGAGCCATAATGGTTTCCTAGTTCCCTTCAACCTGCTCAGTAATGAACCAGCAGGCAGAAAGTAGCCCCACGAGGGAAACACTATAGTGCTCTGACAGAACCTGGGACGAAATAGGATAGGAGGGAAAGCGAGGAGGAGAGAAACAGTCAGAGACACTTCTGCACCAATTCATGAATGTATTAATAACCTCTCTCCTCCTGTTTCATTAAAAGGAAAATCTGGTGAGATTCGGAAAATGACAGGCTCAAGTCTGACTTGAAGATGATGAGGGGATTTGTTGTTCTTTCTCTGACTGAAGAGGAGAAGAGAAGTCAGTTGGTGATTAATTTATTGTCTCCTTGATTCAGGCTGGTGGCCACAAGCTGGTGAAAGGAGCTGTAAATAGCACGACTCCACGAGAAGCAATCTTAGTAAACTGGAGGCATTGCTCCAGAGAAAATGCCTTGAGGAACACTAATGAAATAGTTTTGTTTCCCACTCTACCCCGAAGGCAATTTTTCCCACCGAACAAAACAGCCAGTCCGTTATGTCTCATCCTGTCCCTGTTGTGATGTCACAGTTACCTCCTGGTACTCCAAAGCCCAAAAGGCTCTGACGTGTTAACTAATCAACCGAAAGGATGTAGAGCTAAGCACCGTATAGCAAGTATCCCCACAGAACACGCAGATGTCACTTTAGATCCCATTAAAATCAAGAATACATTTAAAGATTTAAAGAACTATATTCCTCACAATTTGATGCAGAGGAAATCATAATCAAAGCATTTCTTGATCCATTACCCATCTCAACTATTCCCCCCGACTTGGTGGAGAATCTAGAAGAACCTCTAACCCAAGCAGAAGTAGCCCTAGCCATATCATCCAACGCAATCTTGAAAATCTCCAGGGTCAGATTGATTCCCAGTAGGATTCTTTAAGGAGGGTTTCTGCTCTCCTCTCTCCACACTTAACAACTGTTCTGTCTGAATTCCATTGGGTGGGTCCACTCAGTCCATCTTTAAATGAGGCATGTATAAATCTCACAGTTAAGACGGGGAAGTGCCCTGCAGAATCGAAATCAGTCAGGTTTTTACAAAAATCGCTACTCTTTCTTAGTGTACGACGTCTTTTTGATATATTGTATTCACCCTTTGAAAAGGTCCCTGAGTGTGTCCTATGCTTAGGAGTAAAGAGAGCGGTTACTTTCAATGAATGGAGATACAAATCTATGGTTTTGGAAAAATTTGGATCAGAGTCGTAATTTATACATTGGATTATTATATGAATCTTCAACCGCGACAGTTAAACCTAACTGTACATTCTCCCAAACTATCTGTTCGCCCATCGAGACACAACTCCAATTTTAAAAACAGGAAAGGCATCAGGAGGTTTAAAGACATATTCAAAGAAAACTATTTCATCTCTTTCAATCCATTGTCAGAGACATACGCCTTGTCCAAAACACATTTCTTTCAATATTTACAAGTCGGACACTATGTGCAACCTGACAAGAACTTGATAATGACCCTGTTGACACATATTGTTCCTGTTGACCCACTATGTAAAGGGGAATTTTATACATTGTACAGATAAATTCTCATTCTGTCATGTCCACTTTTTGACATGATTAAAACAGCTTGGGAACATGATTTGGGGCATTTATTACCTGCTGACCAATGTTCATATTGGCCCATTCATCCAAGGTTAAATTATCTAACACCTACCAGTCTACCAACAATAATGCAACCCTTATCTTTATGCTAGAGTGACTTACAGGTAGGATAGCTAGTTGTTGCTACCTTTTAGTTGTTTAAAGTGTAAACAAAGTTAGTGTAGAGGATGCACTAGCATCAGTTATATTGGGGCTGGAGAGTATTTCTTTATTGACCGATTAGCAAAGGCAGTGGTGACTTTTCTCGCTGGAAAAGATGTGTTCACTCTTCTCCTGACTGGCTTTGGCAGAGTTTGATTGACAGATGATTCATCCAATCTCCTGCCAAGAATTTCTTGAAAATGCCTACCCTGTTCCAAACTGTTTCCAATGACGACTTCTCAGATGGTTCTGTGTAACAAACCATCTGGCATGTCAGGTTAGAATATACTTGCCCAACCCTGGGAATCGTTGCTCAATATAAGAAACAACCTGTCTAGAATAAGTTTCTGGAGCTTTTTTTTTAGCAGAACTGTCAACCTGACCAACATGAAAGTATATGTAAATGTAGTATTGAAAACATCCTATATGTTAGTCAAAACAAGAGTAATGTGTTCTTTTTTTCTGGTGTGACCTTTTATTTGTGTCCATTCTGAAGTTTGGGGTATCTAGCTGGGTCATTTGCCAAATATAGCGATGAATCAGGCCGTCACTATTTGGTACTCACCATCAAATAGAGGCAGCCTTTGATGAGCACACCACATACATTTTTTTCAAAGGCCCGAGTCAACTATTCAAGAGGTCTTTAACTGAGAAATTATTCACGTTTCCAATCAAGAACTTATGCGAGGTGTAGAATTTAAGGACTTTATAATAGCTTCAGTGGTCTAATCATATTATATATTGTGCCTCTATCAAACGAAAACAAATGCTGATGCTGATGAACTAAAATGCAGTAAATAAAATACACAATCGTACGTCCTCGGGATCAGGAAATCCAAGACAGAATGACTGAAAAACCAGCTGCTAATCTAAACGGCGAACATCTCTGACTAGCATGTCAATGAACAAATTGTGTTCTTTGCTAATAAACACCATAGGGAGTTCAGTCAAGGTTGTTAGAAGCCCTTCAATTGGAAATATTTTCCAAAACGAGATGAAACATCTGTGCCTCATGCTGTTCTTATTCAGAAAATGAGGTGAGCTGCCTAACACTAAGACCCAGAGCATGATGTGCAATTTAATGCTAATTTTCCACCTTTTCACTCCACACTGCTCATTACATAGACAACTGGTACTCCACCTAGATTAATAGAAGCCAATTAGTCTGTGTCAGGGAGGTGAACACAAAGACAGTATAAGGGAGACAGGAGGGCATACACACTCACGCATGAACATACAAATGCACAGCGAGTTTGTCTTACGTGAGAGATTGAGAGCGCTTTGTTGGTAATGAGGCCAATGTGAGTCAATGTCTGAATGTGTGGATCAACGTTTTCTAGGTTCTCTCCGGAAGCTGTTAAAGATAGAGACGGAAGAAAATGAAAGTCTTCACACTGGCATGCTTAGCTTTAATCTAGCACACTCTTGTTTTCCTTTTTTCCCCCCTCACAGACATTTTTAGTATCTCACATTTATCTTTATCCACTTGCTCTTTTCCTCATCTGCTACTTTCTTTCCGTCTCTTCCAGTCCCTCACTTCCTCTGCCATGTAAGGGGCATCCAGCAGGGTGAGGAATGAGGACGAAGTCGGCAAATATCTGGGCCATTCACTTCCTCCACTTTAACATCCGCTGTCTCTTTTCTCTCAACTCCTCCCTTACTCCTCTAGACCTTGACCCATTCCCCTCGGTCCACACTGTTCACACTGCCCTCCCCCCACCCCATCCTCCCTCCTCAGTCTCCAACTTCCCATTTTGGAATGATTGATGACCATGATGCTTTGCTCTTGGGCAGTTTATGAATTACATGGAGCAGGGCTATATAGGCAGCAGGCCTCGCTCTGTCTCGCACTTTTTTTATCCTCTCTCCTTGATACTTTCTGCTTTGGCACAGTCAGTCTTTCTCTCCCTGTCCTACTTTTGTCATCAACTTCTTATCTGTAACCCTTTCTTGTCCTCTTTCTTTCTCCTACAGTCCCATTTTTGTTCCACCCCTATCTATCCTCCTTGGACAGAAAATGGATGAACACAATCAATGTTTGGCATGGTGACATGCATCACAGCACAATGTGCTCTCCCCATTCCCGTACTAATAAATGGCATGGCCATAAATTTGGTTTATGTTGTCATTACTTACTAGGGAGCAGGAGGCACACTTCATGGGAGGCGCTGTTTGCTTTAAGGGCACGTGTGTTACGGCAAGGCGTAAGATCACAATTCTTGGCACGTAAATGTCATGAACACATGTACACACAACATTTACAAACAGTGGCGCGCACTCTAACTCAACCACACATGGCGATATGCATGTGGTCAGGTACACACCATTAGACATGTAATGCCACATTAAGGAGGGCGGGCTGACAGGATGTACCGTAAGTAAATGATATTAGTTATTTTGTCCATTACGGTTTGTCCTTGAAACTAGCAACCTATTTCTGTTGATATGTGTGTGTGTGTGTGTGTGTGTGTGTGTGTGTGTGTGTGTGTTTGTACTATGCTGAATAGTACACACGTCTGTCTGTGTGTCAACCTTGCCATACAATCCAGCAGGAGCCCATGTTCCATGCAGTTCAGCTTATGATGTTCAGTGCTAGGAGCTGTAATAATGTTCACAGCAGCTATTGTGGGAGTAATGGTTATGGTAATCAAGGCTTCATGGGCTATGGCCAAGCTGACAAAGTACTATAAAATTGCACCTTAGGCTAGAGTATGTGAGAGGAAAGGGTGTGAGATAGAACAGACGATAGAAAATTGCTTGTAAGACACTGTCAAAAGATTGAGTTGGATAAAAAACAGGTATGACCAAGGAAAGTAGGAGAGGTTTAAACGGACATTTTAAAGCAGCTGACATTTGAGAAAGGAAGAAAGAATAGAGATTGACAAAATGAATAAGTTTAAGTTCCTTCAACATAAGGCCCAAGGGTGTAATGTAGCCCTTGATGAACATATCTTCCACTTCGTAATGAAAATCTTCTTACGATAGCCCACATACGACAAGAAGGGATGAGAAGAAATTGCAATCTGCAAATGTTTGCCTTTTTGTCTGTTGGCTTGCACGGTTATTGCCATCCAATGTCTGTGACTCACACCAACAAGCTGTTCATCACCCACAAGACTCCTGTTGGAATATCCCCCCCCCCCCCACACACTTTCTTAATCACATAAAAAAAACTGTCAGGCAAAAAGTAAAAAGACTAATGTATTCATATGTAACTGAAACCGGCATCAAAATTCAGACCGCATTTAAAGTTATTTAAATCCCTCACCTCACCTCCTTCAGACTAATGGAAACTGAATCTGTATATTTCAGTATTAGCATGCTACAGATGTGGGATCTGCAATGTTAGTATGATACATAGGGGATGCTGTGGCTGGTCCACAGAACAACTGAATGTTTTGTATGTATGTGTGTGAACCTCGCCCCCTCTACTTTCTCTAAAGAGTGTCTGGTGTATCACCTTGGCTTCTGTGGATAAAAGCATTTGTTTAACATCCGATATAATTATATACTTGTTATACATTAGAGAGATGGAATGGTTGCAAGACAAACTTGTGTTTTCTGTCCAATCCCCAGACAGAAGTAAAAGGTTTTGTTGGATAGAAAGAACATCTGCCAGGCTTCTCTTTTCTTAGCCTGGTCTGCAGGGGGGGAGAGAAAGTAGAAGTGGGAAAGACTGGAAAAAGGGACGATTAGGGGAAAGTGAGGTGGGTGATTGAGACCACTACCTCTTTCAAGACTTTGAGTCAATGATATAGCCCTCTGTTGGAGATCTCTTACCTCGCACTTCCCTGTCTCCTTCACCAACTCATGAGACTTCATCTCTTTCGCGCGGTCCATACATCAGCACTCTGCACAAAATCAGCCATTTGTCCCCCTTTGTTTGTTCCTTGCAACACTTCCTTGCTTTCAATTTCTCATTCCAAATCCCTCACTCTAACCCATCTCTGTTTTTACTCCATTCTGGCCTCAAAATTGTATACTTTGTGTCCATCTTTTCTGTCTCTGTGTATTACCGAAATCCCTGTTATTTTTCTGTGCCTCCTTTTCTGCCTGTTGTCTCTCTCACTCTCTTCACTCTAGTCCCAGTTGTGTCGTCTCCTTTTCTGACTCAACATTGAACATCCTCCCTCCACCATATTACTTGATTCAAACAAACACAAATATATATATATATATATATATATATATATATATATATATATATATATATATATATCTGTAGTGCCTGTTTGGACGCAAACAAACCCACTTGTGCTGATAAGGGCTGAATACCTCAGTTGAGGTTGGTGTCTATGTAGTAAAGGTCGGTCAATACTTTGGCAGGAAATTACTAAAGTGCTAACCATGGTAGTGCTGTTGGGCAGCTCTCCTGTGTTTTCATTTATCCTTCCCTGACTCATTATTTTTGTTTTACGGGGAGGCAGGATCTGCACAATACGCACATATCCTCACTTAAAACTTGAAACCATGTGCGACTAAATATACAGAGCCTACCGTTGGGCTACAAATGTTGCAAGCAGCTCAACTTAAATGGAGAGGAGAGTATTTGTGCACGGACAAAAGACACAGATATGCAATTACGTACACCGTGCTTGCGAAACCAGACGCAAGGATTTCCTTTCTTTCCTTTTTGACTGTCAATGTATTCACTATATTTAAGTGTTTAAGAGTTTGTCAGTGACGGGATTAAAAACAAAGATGTTGAAAAAAACGTCCTTAATTACATTGAAGTCAGGATAAATTGTGTTTTAGTTTAATAATACTGGGACATATTAGTGATGTGATCTACCTAGAGTCTCTCTACAGGCAGTGGAATTCAGTAATATAATAATAATAAGAAAACCTCCTCACAGCTTGTTACAGCTGCTTCATCTGAGGTGAATACACACAAACATAAGTGTGGAGATGAATGCTGAATTGAGAATATATTATGCATTCTTTACCATCGTATTGCTACCTGACCTATTTCTGGTTAAATAATGTCATGTGATTGCCTGGTTTAGCTGTGTGTATTATTCCCTGCTCTTGCTCTGCCTTCCTTTCCATGAAGCAGTTTAAGGAATAGACCACAACAGTATAAACATTTGCTTTGTTTTCTACTTTTTTTCCCCCTTGATTAATAAGAACATTGTCCACCACAACAAGGCTGTGTGTATGATATATAATGTGTGTGGCAGATGTAACTCGAGAAAGGCCATGTGTTCAGTCCTTTTGTGTGTTAAAGCACACATGAAGTGGAATGCTGTTACTACCCGCCCCCGTTCACCGAGGGACAAGAAATTTGAAAGGTTGTGAAATGTTTCGGCAGCTAATAATTATTTTTTAATCCCCGAATGTTTTGATGAGCGAACTGGTCTTCTGCCGCAGCACCTGCATCAGGGTCAGTTACAGTTACACACATTTCATCTTGGGATCCAACCACAGTCCTGTACTGTGGGACACTGAGCTGCTCCACCGAAGCTGCTGAGGGTTAAGTGCCTTACTTACTCAAGGGCACCACTGCGGCAGAGGAGAGCATGATTCATTCAATTTCCCCACCCAAGAGTTTTCCCTTAGAGGTCCAAGGTTTTGATATGGAAACCTTCAAATTACAAGCGTGCTTGATGTCAAATTGATTTTTGCAACAGTTCAGGGTAAGAAAGACAATGTGAATACCATGTGAACCTCTCATTGATGTCACCTGATCAATTCTTAAGGAGAATATCTTCACCTATGATTGTTGAACAAAATCACTTACTGCGCTCGTCTTTGTGTTAATATAATGTAATCCTATGCCCTCCGCAATTAAATTAGATGTGTACTAAACACTTTTGCTGTATATAGAACTGAGGCTTTTTGCAAGGTTGAGATCAGTTACTATCAGTTAGAGAGATGGTGTGTTAGATGATATGAGTTATGGGCTTAACAATCAACAAAATCAAACATATAATTTGACAAAATACAGGTGAACTCCTTCTTTCCTCTTTCAGTGGGGAACACTGTGAGGATTCATTGAACCGAAGACTTCTGCAGTTTTTAGGAAATACTGCTGAGCTCTCGATCCCCGCAGCAAAGGCCCTGATGGGTAATGAGGTTTGTGATGAAAGACAACCGAGTCGGATGCATTTACTTGTCAAAACTTTAAATGTCTTCATACTGATAGCAGTTTTTAAAAGGATACACTGCAATTTCAAAGTGAAACCGTCTTTTGAACTCACTGGTTATAACGCAGTAGTAACCATGCAGTTGTTCTCTCTAGCCATGGCCTTCTTGCTCAGCCCTTTACATCCTGTGCCTGCGTTTTTTGTTGTTGTTGCTCTAACTCAAAAAGTGATCCAGACCTTTCAAACTTTTTTTGAAAAAATGTATTGGACTTTGTTTTGACGCCGACACTCAGTATGGTCATTGCTGATGTTAATTTGGCGGCCACTTCATGTCTGTCCTTACCATGTCCCAAATATTAGGGTTTTGACTTGGGGGCATACAAGTGGCAGGTCGTTGACATATTAAATTAAGAGAAGAGGTCCTCAAATTAAGCTTGTGGGTCACCAACCGAGCAATCAACAAACGATGTCTCAAACTCTGTCCATTTGATTGCATCCGTAAATAAATGAAAATTGATTCACTGTATCAAATGCTATTCTCAATACATTTTCCTGCAGCACTCCAACCTTTTAGTTTTAATTAACTTTTTTAATGAAGTAACAGTTAGCTATTTCACTTGAATGGTTTATTCTGTAACCACATTTCATGGTATGGAGTGAGACTGGTCTGTTAGTTTGTCAGTTACCACTTTCCGAAATCTTGGATACGAAGGATAAGATACTGCTGGGTCTATTCAGCACATCAGCACCTGTCAGCACTGTTGCCATTGTTCGCACTGTAAGCCCTGTTAGCTGCAAGTCGCTGGTTCAGCCATTGCCATGTTGAGAGCTGTGAGGAGGAAATAAATATATACCATTTCACATTGAGCACCTTTAAAGAGGTAGAGACACAATGCATGTGAGAAAACAAAACTGAATACCCAAATATTTGAATGAAAATAAAATATAATTGTTGATACCCTTTTCAGTTTGACCCTGACTTATAGTAATGGTTTGATGGAATATACAATCATTTTAGGAAAGGTTAGAAGCACATAGCAGTCTCGGCTAGAACGTCAATACCCTAACTACGAACGCGATTTGGCCTCTGTAGATTGTCTTTACGAAACCTTTAAAACTCATAATTTCTTTGAAAACAACATTTGTCCTCCAGAAGGCTTTTTTGGATAATCGCCCAACTCACATGCTTGCTGTACTGTGAACAGCCCGTTTTTTTACAAGAGATTGTGAGGGCCTCCATTCACACTGAGAGCTAAACCACAACATCCCAGAACTCTTTCTCAGTTTCCTCTCTCTGTCCATCTCACCACCACAACACAAATAAATGTTCCAACGCACGTATATTTAATAAAACATGTCCATGTACCAGGCTTTTACCTCCACAGCCATGACTTCTGCTCTGTCCACTTTGACCATTTTATTTTTTTCTCCCAGATACCACTTGGTCAACCTGATCTTATAAAAAATTCACAGACCGTTTACATGCACCAAATCACACCACATACATTATGCAGTGCAGCTGTGGTGTAGCTCTCCATTCCCCTTCCTTTCTGCTCCTTTGCTCTCTTCCTTCCGTTTTCTTCCCGAGACCTCACGACTTCAAACCCTTCAGTTTCTTTGCCCCTTACCCTCTCTTTGCAATCTCTCATTGAAAAGCTGCTCTCATGTTTTCACTTCTTCTCATACAATTCTGCTTCCAGTGATCCCTACCATTCTAATTCATTTCCCACTATCCTCTATTCCTCGAGCTAGAGGTGAAAAGTGTGGCTCTTGATACTGCTTCATAATGGAAGGCTTCCAGCTAAGAGCTAGACCACCCTCTGAGCTCATCTGCAATTCTGTTTTCTCGTTTTCGCTCACTCTCAGATCTTAAATCTCTGTCTTATTTCCTTCGTGTTTCCTTCTCTCAGCATTTTCCATCTGTCAATGTAAGTAAATATTGTTTGATATTTACGGATTGTGATTTGAGCATCAAACCGGTGGATTGCTCCCTCCAGGTGAGGACGTGACTACCGCAATCGAAAGAGTTCAAGTATCTCGGGGTCTTGTTCACCGTCTTGGTGAAGAGGGAGCTGAGCCGGTCACGAACTCTGGGTCGTGATCGAAAGAACGAGGTCGCGGATACAAGCGGCCAAAATGAGTTTCCTCCTTAGAGAGAGGGTAAGGAGCCGATCCGGGTTAAGCGGATGAAGATGGATGGTTTAATGGATGGATGGATGGATTTGAGCATCCTCATTTTGTCATCCTCATCTCCACACCGGGTGTTGTATGGTTGTTGGTCCCATCATGGGACATACCAGAACTTTCACAGCAGCCACTCCTGTGGATTTTCAGTTCTAAATTGCGATATTATGTAAAACATTGAACAGTTTGACATAAATAACAATGCCATATTTGTACTTGAGTCTCCAAACGAAACAACTTTAAGGTAAAAGTGTAACATCCTGTGTGCTTCCTGTTTTATTTTGAAGTCCTTGTCTCTTGTGTCCTGTTTCCCTGCACTTCCTGTCCCTGTGAGTGTCTGTCCTGTCCCTGATTCCCTTCACCTGCCCTCAGACACGCCTCTGCCTCCTGTGTGATTGCAAGCCCCGCCCTCATTGTTTCCACCTGTGTCTCGTTCCCCTGTGTATTTAGTCTGTGTGCTCCTTGTTCTGGGCCAGATTGTGTTTGTACCTCCCGTTTGGGTCCTCGCCTTCCGCCCTGAGTTCCTCGTCCTCGTGTGACTTTTTTTTAGTAAAGAGTTTTTTCACGTCACCTCTTCTCCTGTGTATTCCTCTGCTCCTGAGTCTCTGCCACAAAAAGCTTAGAGACCACTTTACTTATTAATAATAAGGCAGATTTAAATAAAAAGTATTATCCATGCACAAACAATTTGTACTGAAGAGTAAAAAAAACACCAAGTATATGGAAAACGTCTACCATGGTTGGACATCTTGGTATGTATAACTGCAATAGCTTAAGATATGAAGTTGACATTACTGCAGGGTACAATTATTTTGGGATTTAATGTAAGAGTGAGCTACGGCTATAGGTAAAGACAGAACTCAATTTTGTTTCAAGACAAACACAACACTAAGCCAAAAGTGCATACTATATCTATATATATATATATATGTGTGTGTGTGTGTGTGTTTTTACACTGTAGGATAATGGATTTGTTGCGCTTGTCAATCATTAAAGCTTTTAATGAAAAATCTTACTGCAGCAATCATTACATTGGCCTCACCTCACCCAGAGAGAGAGCGATAGAAATAGAGACACATTAGATGTTTTCCCACCATCTGATGTTGGATTGTTGTGGCCCCTGTCTCAAGCTTTACAAGTGATACAAGTAATTCCAATACATCTGCATACAAATATGCTCAAACATGCCTGTTCACATGTTTCCACACATTCAAACTTTGTCCTTGGTGCAGAACACATTATATAAACTTATCCCCGGGGAGTCATACTCACACATATGCACACACCCTGGCACGCACACACACACACACAGACACACACAAAAATGCGTGCAGCCACAGACCTAGATATCACATTAGGTCATATAGTCCCAGATAAACGCAAACTGCTAATCAGGCCAACCGAAATAGAGCTCATCATCTTTGGGTTGAAATGAGGTTGAGACTGAGGTTATCTTTGGCTTTCCTGTGGGCAATCACGGACAAGTTAATTTGCACTGGAGAAGCATTGATGGTGTCAGCATGGTAATAACTTATATGTGCTGTGATTTATAATTGCATCATCTGCATCAAACTGACAATATCGCTCAAGCCTTCGGGCGGGTTAACTTGTACACCTTGGGAAAATGGCTAAATTGCTTGAAATTGACACCTGAGCCAATAAGCCTGAAAATGAATCCATCAACACCATAGCATCATACTTCGTTTTACAGTGTAGATGGGAAAGCGTTCATTATGATTAAAAGTACTTTTATCGTTTCTTGACTTGAGATCAACGGTAAAGCAGTTAATGTGCATGTTCTGATTTCCTGAAATGTGTTTTGTCGTGTTCCACAGGAGAAACTGCAACAAACAAATAATATGAAAAGGCAAGCAAATCATTGTTTGGTTATACCAGCAACAGGTTTGCAAACAACTATTGCTTTGTTCTGAGATTAAAGTTGTACATTTAAAACACTGGACATCTTTTGGTTAGACAAGTTTGGCAGCATTTTTTCTTTTAGATAAAGTGCTTTTATGTTGCAGATAAATAGCCTTCGGCTTTTTTAATAGCTCGAGACGATCCAGAAAAGTGCGGGAATGTCATGGGAGTAAGCAACAGGCAATTTATCACCATTATGTGATGAATAAGCTCACCGCATAAAGGTCACATAATTACAATGGCAAGAAAACAGTACAAAATGAAGTGATTTGTCACTGTCAATATAGACATGAAGCGCTGACGATCAAAAGATATGATGCATTCTTCACACCGTTTCAATGAAATACTCATGTAACCTTTGATTTGACAGCAAATCCAAATACCTTCAAACAATGACCACAAAGTGGTCTATGATCCCACTTTTAAGAGTACTAGCAGAATAATAGCAGAGTATAATAGCAGAAAAAAAGGGAATTAATTATAATTGTCTCCTCATTTTGTATATATTCTACTTGTATAGAGGCTATTACATTCACTTTATACTCTAATATATATATATATATATATATATATATATATATGTATTTATTTTAAATATATACTCTTTGGCATTATGTTACTATCAGAAATGTTCATAGGATATGCGAATAAAAACATATAAATATATTGACATGAAGGGAACCATGTATTCAGATTCAAGAAATGAAATACAAAGTAAGGTAAATTAAAATACACCAAACTGCGTGCCTTCTGAAGGCTATATCTACTGATGAGCATAATCTCCACTGGTATTCTGATAAATCACTAATACATCTTAAACTAAACATAAACCAAATGAGTTGTGACTGGTATCCACTTGTGCATTTAAATGTACCCGTATGGACAAGATAGGTAACTTCTAACTTCAAGTACAGCAGTATAGTCGCTTTGTATGCACGTGAGTAAGTGACTTCAGTTCAGAGAAGATAGGGATTGTATGATTTACAACATAGGCGTACATCTTCTTTTGGTGCTCTCTATAAGGAGAAATGTCGGGCAACGGCGTATGGAAATGAGGGATAGGCGGTCCATGGTGAAGAATGGAGAAACGGATAGAGTGGGATAAAAAAGAGGCAGCGATAGAAGGGCAAAGGGAGGAGATGTACTTAATGATAGGGAGGAGAGGATTCAACACACAAGCACCAACACTCAAACATACCCTTAGGACTTCCTCCACAACCCCCTGTGTCAAAAAAACACGTGCTCAAGGCTCTTAAGCCCTTTGCAGCTCTCACACTCCGACTTTCTCTCCATTTCATTCTCCTTCACTCTCTTACTCATCCCCTCTCTCACTCCGAATCTGTGTTTTTTCTTTTTTTCTCTCACACCAAAGATGATTCATCCATTCAGATTACTGATCCAAGCAATCAGAGAGCAGCATAGAGAACAAGAGGAAGGGGGAAAGAGAGAAAGAATTGAAGCTTGCTACCGAAGCCTACTAATCTCCCAGAGAGATGCACGGACAACTTCCTCCCCCAAGTGCCTGCCAGAGCCTAACAGGTTCTGGACTTATTAGAGGAGCATTCATAACATATCAGAGTGATGCAGATCCATCTCGTGCAGAACATATTCAATAACATGGGTTTTAAAATTAAACAAAGATAATGTTGCCGTTGCTGCTCCATTTTTCTTTGTCATTAGTGAGCTTTTAAAGATGGTTCGATGTCTATAGGTGGATGCCAATATTTCTGGGAATTTTTCAAAAGTGCGGTGCAGCCAATACACAAAAGTGTGTGTGTGTGTGTGTGTGTGTGTGTGTGTGTGTGTGTGTGTGTGTGCGTATTGGACTATACAGAGATAGTACAACTGGGGACATGTACAGACATTAGATATCCCATTTTGACTAAGTGATAAACCTTTCAACTTGCTGCCGTGAATAATGTTCCCTCTCTGAGCCCAACATTGGGCCTCCTCAACTATGACCAATAGAACGGCATTACTTCCCATTGTGAGAAAGCCAGTCTTCCTATAGCATTACAGCAGTGTGACCTTGACATCTTGTTGGAGATAACATTAAACTTTATGGGCACTGCCTATGGTGTTTAACCATGTGAGATATATACGGAGTCGGCTCATATGGATATGGATGGGATGGGGGTGGGAGAGAGTCAAGAGATCACAGATAGCAATATCTGGTCTAACTAGTCCAAAAGACTTGAGACGCGTGCCGTTGTGTGAACAGAAATCCCATTTTGTTTTAAAGGGTTATGAACCACTGAGAAGCTATAAATGAAATGCTGCCATAATAACCTGTGTATAACCAGATTTCTGCTCTCATCCACAGTCACGGGCCAACATTGTGACCGCTATTAGACAAATATTGAGTTGAGCTGCTCGATGGAAAGTTGTTTCAGATATATAAAGATTTCAGATAATAACTACAAGATTTAGAAGTTGCAAAGCATACTGGGACCAACGTGTGATCTTGGCCTATATGAATCAACTTTATTATCAACTGCTCTATAGATGTATACCATAGTACATGCATTGTAAACTTAGTGATGTCAGGAACTGTCATGTTTTTACTGGAGCTGGTTTCAAAAACCATCAGGCTAATGCCACAATGCGTAACACAATCACAAGCCTGTATTATTGTGTATGCCTCGTTTACAGTGAAATGTAGGCCTGTGATTAAGGACTTACGACTGGTAGATTTAAATGCCAGCAATGCAAACCAGTAAGAAGACTTTTCTATTAAGTTGACAGGCAGTGCTATATTAAATCTATTTCCCAATCTGCCTAGGTTTATGACTATTAGATTTATGCACTTACAGCGAGAGGGAAACCTGATTGCCGTTTTACAACATCTCTGGATTAAAACTGAAAAAAACACCTGTGGAAATGAAAGCAGGCAGAGTTGTGGGTGGTGTGTGTACTAAAAGAATCATCAGCTACAATATGCTTCCTGAACCAATAAGTAGTCTAATCAAACCACAATTACGAAGGGAACATTCCAGTGAGTCCAAGGGCAAAACGTTCACAGCGTCTGTATGTTTAAATGGAAATAGCATTTAAGTCGCAGAGCTCTCGTCAAGGCTTTGTTTAAAGGTCGCAGAGCCTTGTGTTGACTGAGGAAGAGACAAAATGTCAAGAAAGGACACAATCGTATTACACATACACCACGGGGGCATTTCTATTTGGGGACATGCTGTGCAAATTTGTAATTGTCGTATAGACTTTAGAATCTAATCCCCTCTTTATAATAATATAATGTCTCCTGTGAAGCAGTGCGTAAGTGATCGAGTGAGCGAGTGAGTGAGAGAGTGAGCGAGTGAGAGAGTGAGTGAGCGATCGAATGAGCGATCGAGTGAGCGAGTGAGCGATCGAATGAGCGAGCGATCGAATGAGCGATCGAGTGAGCGAGTGAAAGAGTGAGTGAGTGAGCGATCGAATGAGTGAGCGAGTGAGCGAGTGAAAGAGTGAGTGAGTGAGCGATCGAATGAGTGAGCGAGTGAGCGAGTGAGCGATCGAATGAGTGATCGAGTGAGCGATCGCATGAGTGAGCGAGTGAGTGAGTGAGCGAGCGATCGATTGATCGAGTGATCGATTGATCGAGTGAGCAATCGAGCAATCGAGCGATCGAGTGAGCGAGTGATCGATTGAGCGATCGAGCGATCGAGTGATCGATTGATCGATCAAGTGAGCGAGTGAGTATTCCGTGAGTAGGAGCAATAAATAGGGAAAAAAGACCAAATATACAAAGACATTTGTCAGTGGCATGTGTGTTTGAGTCCCTTTCAGCAGGGCCTCACCCAAGTCATTGCTCTTTAAATCTGGACACTTGTATTCAGTGGAACAATGTGTGGCTAACAATACACACGCACATGGTCATTTATAAACAGGCATGCATGCCAACACTCGCAACCAGACTTCTCTCCGGATGGCGGGCTGTTCATAAAGAGCCCTGGGTCTTATTGAATTAGATTAAAGTGAATTCAAGATTTGACATATTTGGATTTGGTGAAGCTACAAAAACAAAAGTGCATATTTTGCTGAGACATTCTCTGTATTCAAATAGGACGTTGGGACGAAGAGAAAATTGAGCAGTGAATCCTCTAAATAAATTTCAGTAGATAGAGAAAAAGGGCCTGCTGTCTTCTTAGTATTTGAATCCCAGTCACTTGTGTTTAGACTACCCAACTGTGTAATCTGGGGCTGGCGTAGAGAGATGGGAGATTCTCTACTGTTCAAGCATTTATCACATCCCTTTGAAGATGAGATTTGGTGGATTGCCTCATAATTTTTTTAAATGACTTGTTTATACGAAAATGAACTCCTCTTGACTTGATGGCTCTGAATACTTTTGATTAGTTAGTTTGGGACTGAAAGTTTTCTTCATATTGTAAAGCAATTCTCCCTCTGACTGAGTTATAAAAAGTCCCTGTCTTTTCAATGAGTAACTTCTGAGTTGTCGGGTCAACCAATGTCAACATGTGCTCTGTTTTTGAGGTGAGTTTGAAACGTATCAAATATGCCTCATATTTTCCGTATCCAGCAATGTACAGTACCTCTTATGGCCACAGTGCAAAAGAAAAATCAAGAAATTGCTAATTTAATGGACAATATGATATTGCGTGTGGGGGTTGGGGGTCAGAGGATGTCGAATGTCTACATATTGTGATTTGTGATTTGGGGCAATCAGAAATAAATAGAATTTAAATATCCTTGCCTCATTTTATACTGGAGGTAATTTTTTTTTAAGATTTGTGTTGGGACTGGATTTGCAGTAGAACAAACTACACAGGGCGGTCCCACCGTCTCTTCATTCTAACTCTAACGATTTAGTTTGTGACATTTTCTGTATAATGTCTAATGATATTTGCAACGGTAGCACACAAACGGTTCATAATAATCGAGCAGACACTCGTAATTAAAGCTTTAATGGTATTAAAGCTTCCCACTGTTTCAAATGTAGATACAATCGGAGGCTAGACAATTATGTTATTAGCTTGGGGAAATCCTTAACATGACTCCTCCATAGGGGATACACTGTAGCTGAGTACCTTCTGCATTGTGTCTGCTTGAATGCTCATTTGATACATTTGCTTTATTTGGGGTTATGCGCCCACCACAAAAATTGTATTGTAGATTGTATTTTTTGCATTAAGCTTCTTCTTTTTTTGCATTAAGCTTCTTCTTTTTTTTTTTTTGCATTAAGCTTCATTTCTTGAGCATGTGAGCATGTGAGCATGTGTGTGTGTGTGTGTGTGTGTGTGTGTGTGTGTGTGTGTGTGTGTGTGTGTGTGTGTGTCTTCCTTTGAGTGTACTACATTCACAATCATATGTAATGAGTGCAAAAGTGCAAACCAATTTACAGACAATCAATACAGATTGACTGTGCTTTGTGTCTTTGTTGTCACAGCTTGAGGGCACACACACACAAATACAAATGTTGTTCCTTCTAAGGGGACAATACCACAAGCCTGTTCACTATATATATATATATATATATATATATATATATATATATATATATATATATATGATAAAGTCTATGTACAAAGGAGGTAGTCAGTTTAGATTGAACCTCTCTTTATATATATTTACTTAATCAATAAAAGCCGTGGCACAGTTAATTCTGGGGAAACTAAGATTTTACATTTACCATATCTGCATTTAACGTATACTGTTGAGATGATTGGATGTATAAATAATGTGAGAAATCCAAACTACAACAAACACAGAAAAAAAAGTGTCCAGTTTTGTCAGCTGCTTGTATCATACGACTACACATTTTAAAAGATTAAGATAATAATTAATGACAACTTGTCCTTTGACTAGCTTTGACTGAGGTAAAGAAGAAAATTGCCGATTCGATTGTATCCACAGATATCCATGTGGAAAACTTAAACTAAACAAATAGTATTCATCTGACTATACCATCATTGTTCTGTTTTATTAAAAGACACCATTGTGTTCACATAGCAAGGGGTATAACAGCAAGGGTTGCCCAAATATATATATATATATATAACACCTCACAATTTCTGTGCAGTTCTTTTAAAAGATTGTAAAAAAGGTTAATGGATCGCAATAAAATGTCGACTGTTTTTCATTTCAGAGTCCATATATTGTTGGGCAGACTCAGTGGCCCCATTTCTTCAATAAGCATTTTGTGTTGACTACATTATGCTGTCGCATTTATTGTGTCATATTATATTCATACAAAAATGTTTGTGAAGTATTACCACAAATTCCAAGAGGGTCTCAGGTCTGTCTCTCTCTCGTGACACTAACCATTAAGTCACATAATGGAAGTGTTTTAAGGACTCAAGATATTAAGTGAAAATCCTCAATATATATATATATGTGTGTGTTCTGGAAGATTAAATGGTAAAGGAGGGATCATATTGCTGTTCTTTGCTGCAAAATAACAGTCCCGGGTAGTCTGTCTTGGCTTCATTTTGTTGCTGTGAACAACAGGAAGTGCCGGCCAGATAAAGGGCCTTTGCTCCTGCACTCCATCTTATTTGGCTTTCACTTTGGAGTGGATATGTTGCTTGGCAGCAGTACTTGTGTTTCTCTCCATTGACATGTATGATTAAGCTGCTACCGTACCTCTATTGACGAAACTGGCGAAGAAGAGGTTACTGTACAGAGGGAGGCAGCGCCAAACAAACTCTATAACTCTATAGATTGTGATCTTCTAACTGACCTATATGTTTGCCTTTTGCTATCAAAGTGCACCAGATTGGTGCATTTGACTTTGAATTGTACTTTTCTTTTTCTGGGGGTGCATGCCCCACCCACTACAGTGTCAGAAAATAATGTGGAAAATATGTTAACATTTAAGTTTTGAGTCCACAAATCGGGAATGTGTTTTATTTATGTGTTGGAGAGGGTTGAAATGATCTTCTACCTTCTTGACTTGGTGTTTTGTGCTAAACTTGAATCACCAACTAAAAAAAGTGTATATTGACAGTATGTGTTGCTGGCAGGTTGTCACAGAATCATATTAATTATAAAGCAGTGTTGATTTTATATTGTGTACGATATTTGAATAACACTGATTGAAATAACATCAAACATTGATCGTGAATCAATACTACTTTGAGAATGCAAATGGATGTTAAATGGAAGTGTTGAAACATTCACACAGAATCTGTTCTCTGATTACATGTTAGTCTGGCATTTTTGCAGAGATAAAAGAAAACTCGCTTATTGAAAGCCAGATGCAACCGAACGCTCGAGCAAAATGTAGACACGCTCTGTTTTGTCTTTCTATCTGAATATATGAAGCATGCTATTTTTGATAGTGGATCATTAAGTGTGATTCTAAGCAGAGGCAAACAAAAAAATGTCACTCTCTTCCATAAAGAAATAATAGAAAGCAGATTGCGATGTGAACCAGAGGATATGTGAATAATATCTGGCCATGAGTCATATATGAGCATCAAACACAGTAAGGATTACTTACATTAAAAGGTAAATGGGAGAGGCTGCAATATGGGTTCACAGTGTTTCAAAATGACATATCCCAACAGAGGGATTTCCTGTAAAGCTGTGACCCACAGGTCTTTTTGTAACAGTTTACACCTGTTACAAAAAGACCTGTGGGTCACAGCTGTGAGCGGCAGCAGTAATCAAAACTCCTGCAGGCCTGCTGAATTTCAACAGACAATCACAGGAGTCATTTATAATTTAAAAGGGGGCTTGAACCCAAGATCTTAAACAAAGGACAACGATACTTTGCGTACATTGGAAAATATATATTTCCATCTCTCCATGCATTTGTTGGTAACATCACTAAGTTACACTGATCACAATTCTTGTTTTTTTTCTAGTTTGCATGCAATAACAGTGATTCGACGCACATCCTCAACAGCAGTCTATCAGAAATCCTTTATGCAAACAGGCAACCTAGAAGAAACAAAGCCATTCTGAGTTTATCCTGACTTTGTCTCTATGAAAAAAGAGTTTAAAACAAATATTATTTGAATCATGAGATCAGCTTGGATCTCATTTAAATAAAATCAAAGGCTTTCTTTCCCTCTATGAGCTGTTTAGTGCTACTATAATCTATAGTATGTGTAATGTAATCCCTCTTTCCCTTTTTCTTCTTTGTCAAATGGTGTTGTCTACACTGCTTTACGTACAAATGAACACCAAAAAAAGTTGACTTTATAATAACCATACTATGATTTTGTATCTAACTTAGCGTAATTATTGAGCTAAAAACGGTTACCCCTCTTTGGGGAAGTACCGATTGCAGCATATTGCATATCTCAGCTCGGGCTTTCGATGGTTTTACACAAACTGTTAGGCAGCTTCTGTTCAAAGAGTATTCACTTGTATCTTTTACATGCTCACAGCCGAACCCTTTAACGGTTCCCAAGAAGAGCCGGTCAATATAAAGAGACCACACACACACACGAGTGCAGGCAAACACAATCTCAGCATAGCACTGTCTATATCTGACTAAAGAAAGTATGTCAACCATTACAGCCCAATATCTACAGATGTACTCACTCTTCATCCCTAAGGACCATTACGGCTAAGTCGCTTAATTTCATTTCCACTATGTCTCTCTTTCTCAATCTTTCCCTATCCTCCCCTTGTTCAATTGTATACATTTCCTTTTGTTTACTGATGTCTTTCTCTCTCCAACCCCCAACCCTATCCTTTTTTTCTGCCCATCTGTTTCTTTCAGTTTATCATCCACACACCTCATTCTCTGATCTTCGGTTTTATCTGCCTATGTTTGGCTCGTCTACGCTCTGTCTATCACAATGCACTGGAAAGTATGTCTTTCCTTGGTAGTATCCATCTCCCTTTAAATGCCACTTTGTCTTATCTATAGTTGTTTAAGGATTTTTCTGATGTTTTGATCTTTCTTTCTTTTTTTGGGGGGGTGCTCTTTTTCAGTCTACCTTTTCATGTTCTCTGTCTGCTTCATCCTACTGTGATTGGCCACATGAAATGATGCCTTCTCGGGTTCTATTTGTTCTGTTTAGGTTCTCTTATCGGTGGTCTGTTTCATTCAAACGTAAAAAGGAAAAATAGTGCAACAATAGTTTCTCAGTATTGAAGTTTTGTGTCACTCTATTTGAAATCATTTTCAACCATTTCTAAAAGTTAAATATAACAGTCATATATGGCATTCGGGGAATCATTGGCAAACAACTCATTCTGTCGTTTAGGTCTGAGGACGTGATGAGGAAATCAAGGCTTCATCTCTGTTTCTTTGTAAAGGACGTGAGAATCACTTCCTGTTCAGCAACAACTGATAAGCATACCAATTTCAATAACAAAAGGCCCGTCTTTGTTTCTGGAGAGTTGAAACGGCCGACCACCCTGAATAAAATATCTTCTCAGTGTGGGAGTCTGATGTGTTTGTGTGTGAGGCTAAAAGACAGGGTTATCTGTATCCGTGTTGCAGATGTAACCTGAACAGGAGGGCTTTCCTCCCCTCAACCCAACAAGTCACAGAAACACCCAACCAAAGAGACGGAAACCGACTTAAGTGGTTAGTCAAACCGTTTTGTCATTTAGCCGCCAGCCACATTACATGCACTCTCTTTTTCGCCTTGCAAATTTCCTTGCATCTCGTGTCCCATTTGGCTTCTGTAGTGAAATCAAAAGCCCTGTAATAAGATGGAGATGTTGCCAACTCCATTCATCCCTCTGGCTCTGACAGGCAGGCATGCACCCAGGAAAATTACACAGACACATGTTTGCATGCACAAGAGACTGAACAATATTTGCTTTGGGATGAAAAAAAAAACTAAAAACATAATGACAATGACACCTTATTTGCCTTTCTGAGATCATTCTGCAATGCAATACAGCAGCTGTCGTGTCCCTCTATGTGATGATCATTTAGCTGTCACAAAATAAGTAATGTCTCTCTGAATATCTTATGACGGATGGGTAGATTATAGTAAGACATTTGAAGTATCGCCATTAAAGATAATACATATATTATAATGGTGTCAATAAAACACATTGTGCATTGCAAATATATATAATTCAGTGCTGAAAATCGAACACACACATTCCTGTGCTCACGAATCTACTAAGCGAAACGCATTCAAACAAAGCGACAGTTCAATAGCACAGCTGGGGGACAGAGTGCTTCTTCTAATCCCAGGTCGGAACGACCTTAATGTGACAGTTTCAGGAGATACTGGTCCTGTGGGGATATCTGGGGCTGCACACAGCACAGTCTCAGAGAGGTTTGGTTCATCAAGGTACCGTCACACTTACATGAGATCCGGTCCGTCCGTAAATCATTTCAAGGTTGCGACAATTGTGAGTTGACAACTTGTGTCAAAACATGTCAAAATGTTCACTGTTAACTAATGAAGCCACAGTGGTTGTCTTTGTCTGCGTTTCTGTTTGATTATGTAGCTTTTATCTCGATATTATGGTTGAAGATTATTTACTGTACACATGCTGGTAACTAATCTGTGTTTGGGAGCATGCATGTGTCAGACACTGTGCTGTTTAAGGACGGATATTGGATGGATTGCTGAAGGCAAACACTTTGTAGTAAGTATCGAGAAACAGAAACTTCATAATAACCGCACAGTCACTGATTGACTCACTTCTCTAGTGGGTAAGAATGTTCTTCTTTTTTTTTTTACATGTGAACATCTACAAACTCACATTTCCCTTTAGACCTCAATCCCACTGACGAATAGCTGGAACAGCAGTCTATACCTTCTTCACATCTAACAACCGTGACCTGAATATGTCACTACCTATCCTCAAACTACTACAACACTGGCCACTGAATGATGGGCTGTGTTCTGAGGCACAAGCTCAAATCATACTGTGGATGCTGCCACAACTGCTGCTCTCAGTGATTCAGCACTGAAGGAGAAACCTTTTCTTTTCATTAATGTGCATACTTAATGTGCTTAGTATAAATTCAATAGAGGGTTGCATCAGTCAACCAAAATACAAGGCCATTCTGGGGACCCGATACCTAAAATAACATATACCAATAACTTGACTCATCTACCTAGAAGTGCTTTCCTCATTTAGCTTCAAAGTCAAAATTGTAGGCGTTTAACAGTTATGTCAAATTATTTTGCATGACAAGGAGAATATTTCAGTTTTGCTTCTTAAAGCTGTTCATACATTTTTCCTGCTGAGGTTGGTCGGAATCCCTCGGAAAAGTGGACCGGACAGTAGCCTCATAGTCGAACGATCCGTGGTTTAAATCTGGTTTATGGACCATTTAATGTATTAAGAAGTTAACGTATTCACATTGCATTCACAACAAGTTTCCTTCCAAAGTCCAATTGACGTGAAGACTTAAAGTCTCCCTAGATGTCTTTAACTGTATCACAGGGCTGGCGACCTGCTGCTAGAGATGTTTGCCCCGCAATCCTTTCACTGAATGCAAAGTAGACTTCAGACCCCTGTGACCCTCAATGGGAATAAATGGTTCAATAAAATGAATGCTTAGTCTATAAAAACTTAAAAGTTAGAGATCAGGGTAATCATCTTTAAAGCACTTTGAGAGCATTACAGCCACCAAAGCCGACCCGAAGTGGAACTTCAAGATTGATTGAAAAACGCGGAGAAGTGACAGAGTGTGAATATTGATGGCATATGTAGGTTCAAGCAGACCAGCTACTGTTTTGTGAGTGTGATAGGGTGTCTATTGGATGACTATATTTATCCCCCCCCCCCCCCCCCAAGCTGTGACGGGGCTTGATTCCTCTGTGCTTCGTTCGAAATGGACTCTTCTAAAAGAATTATCTGCTGTCACTACAATTCTCTATGGACACTGAAGACCGTATAAAACACTTCATCCCTCATTCTGCCGTGCACACACAAACATGCACACGGAGTTGAGGTGTTCAGGCGCGCCACCTCATTTGTGCACACACAGCAAAGAACAATACATACGTCAATAAACTCATTTGCTGTAAGCAAATAACCTCTAAGACCAATACTTGTGTTACTGACAAACGTCATAGCTATGGAAACCAAACAACCACTCAAGACTCTCGTGGCTATTTGAGAGGATGAAAATTGGTTGATAGCAATAGATGATCATGGTGATGTAAACTGTAGACACGCCTATTTTATTTAGCGGCTCCGCGGTCCTATGACAGTTTTTTCCACCACTACTGCACTTTTGAGATAAACATTAAATCAATCTCTTCTTTTTTGTGTTGTTTGTTATGACACTTTCTCTCAGCTCACACCCAACTTGTCTGGACGTCTGACATCTCACAAATATAACTTTACCTCGAGAGCAGAGCGGTAGAGAGAGAGAGAGAGAGAGAGAGAGAGAGAGAGAGAGAGATAAAGAAGAACTGATTGTATGCAAGGGAATGTGCAGTGGAGACTGAGGAGCAGGGTGAGAAGAAAGATACAACAGCGAAGGCAGGATAATAAGGCAGAGAGAACGAGAACAATGAGGATGGAGGAGGGAAAAACACAACAAAGAAAACAAATAGCTGATGTTGTGCTTACATTTCCGTCTCTCCATTTGTCAACCTCTGGCATTCTCTCACAGTGATTAACTTTGTTCTCTAATGCTTTGTAGTTCCTCCTGTAAAGCATTTCCTTTTTTTTTCTCACATTTAGAGCAAAGAAAAAGAAGTGTATTTTGATGTTGCTTTCCACGGCTGTTTGCCCCAAGCTGGCGACCTTGGCTTTGAAAATTATGCAGTTAGAAATCTTTGGAAAGTAAACAAGAGAGACTAACAGGGAGAAGGAATGGAAAACAGATGCCAGGACATGACAGAGGTGCTGAATTTGGCTTCAGGAAACAAAACACATTGACATGTTGAGTATACGCTTTACATTGTATAATTGGGTAAGACTATTCCACAGCGCACAGGCTACTGTGGGCCGTAGCCGACGCCAAAACAACAGCCAACGCCGCTAACCGCTCTCTTAACATGCTGGACAGTTCGCTCCCAGACATTGACTAACTCTCAACAGGTTACCAGGACACAACAAAAGCATCCCACCTCACTCTCTCCTTAGCCCAGTTAAAGCTCATGTGTGCCACCCAACCCCCCACCCCCCCCCCCCCCACCCCCCTCCCACAGGTACCTGGGATGATTGACAGGTTTAACAGCTTCACCGGTCATGAGACCTTCACTGACCTCCTGAACTCAGTAAATGCAATAATCATTACTCCTATCTTGAACAACGTCTTCTTGTACACACAATAACACTACATGTCACTCAGTCTGGTACAATACTAATCACTTAAGCCGAGACACAGAGAATTACAGTAGCAGGTTGGGGGCTTGCCAGGGACAGGAAGAGAGAGAAATAAAGGGAGAAAAAAGAGAGGAGAAATTCAGATAAAACATGAAGGGTGGAGTTCTACTTTTACATGCACTCACAAGGTTACCCGGTCATGAGGAGAAATCAAGTTGATGTAGAATACATGGACATGCTCCGTGGTCAGAGCATGTACATGTATTGGTCAGTAATCATATGTTCCACTAATAATGTTATATAACACTACCCACTATTATATGTGAACCACGGCTGGCATTTTTTAAATATATATATACATATATATATACATACACACACATCACTATGTATTATATGTAGCGTATTAGTCTTATTTAATATCCTAACTATATTGTATATATAATGAGCTCTTCTTGATCTGTTGTCATCCTTTAAATTTCAATATTTGGAGTAATGACTTGATGATAGCAGCGACACAGACACACACACACACACACACACACCCACACACACACACACACGCTGAACTTGCCCCTTGACTTCAGACCAGTTAACTATTCATATAGTTCAACCACGTTATCAATAGTGCGGCTTATTGTTATTCTGTGTCACTTTTATACTACCACAACTTTTTTCCAAGAAGAGTCAAACGATGCGCTATGCTACTGCGTGTTATTATATTAACATATTCATAAATGTTCTGGTACGTGAATTGCTTTCGAATACAAGCTTAAATCCCCTCTCTTGTTGGTCCATCCCTGAATTTATAATACTTTGAAACATTTGTAAATGTCATATAGACTTGAAACCGCTCACCATCTCCACACAACCATCATGTACAGTCCTCTGAACTGCCAAACAGATTCCCATCAAACATCGTCTGCATCTAACAGCCAATAAAACAGTTTGCTGAAAGTCGTTAATTCAACACATGAACCATCTTTTAATGCTTGTATTTTATTTAATGCACTGCACCAGTGGTCTCCTCGAACACATATGCACAAAAGCAAAATGTATGCAGACACACACAAGTACACACACAAAAAAACATCTAAACACAAACAATGAAAAAGCCAGAGGTTGAGTAACGCGGCATTACTTCATAGATAGATAGATATATACTTTATTAATCCCCAAGGGGAAATCTGTTGTCATAGCGCCCAACACTTTACAGACACCAAATGGAATAGACTAAATAAACTAAGCACAGAAAATAAAATAAAATAAATATAAGAACAGGGATGACAGATATATACAAAATAAAAAATATATATACAGTATATATAAAATATATATATATACAATAGAATACAACTAACTGTGCAGTGTGTATTAAGGAAATTCTACACTTGTATTCAATATATCATATATTTTATAGTCTTAAATATTAATGAATTAAACTGAGGCTATTTACTCCTTCCCTCATGTTGACTCTGATGTCTGTTTGCCCAAAGCCTGATTCTTCAAATCCTTTTCAATGTCAATTTAAATTTTTTTTAATTGGCATAAATTGGGATCGCATTTCTTTCTCACTCATATTTACCGAGCTTCCCATCTCCATCTATTTAATTGTTGCTTTTACCTTTTTCTGAAAACAACTCTTGTCCTCTTTCCTTTTAATTCTTTTAAGTAATTTAAAGCACCGCTTCTGTTGCGTCGTTACTTATGAGAAAACCAGATTGAGAAATCATCTGTAGCATCTGCTTCACACCATTGGAAAACAATAACAATTGTGTGATGGATACGAGAAGCAGTAAGAAGAAATGTATGTAACATGATGACATAATTATAGTTTTACCTGGTTTCAAAGTAGAACGCCACTAAGAATATGACCTGATCGTGTCATTCTGTGCTTGTGTCTGTAGGCATGTCACATACTGGTTTTCTCATAAGTAACATTGGGTTGCATTCTAGTGTACATGTCCAGTAACTCTGTGTGTTCCCTTTGCTCAATCCCACACGATGGATGCCATCAGACATACCGAGACTTTTGAATGTGCTTTTGGTTGATAATCCAGAAAAGCAGTTTTTCAGTCTGACATGAACATTTCTCAATTTTAAAAATCTGTTTGGAATCGAAAGTGTTGATAACATTCGACAGATCAAACCCTGTCTTTCTACTTCTGCCGTTTCCCCTCTAAGAGCTATGCCAGTGGAGCATGTTTTCATTCTAACACTGCTTTTGGGAAATCGTGCATGATGGACTTCTATGCTATTGATGTGACAGCTCGTCCCATCTGAATACTATGTCTGTACCAACAAACTCTAAATATCTCTCTTCCATTCTCGTGTCCCTTTTCCTAGCTGTGGTTTAATTAATTGTTTTATTCTCCAGGCTGGCTTTCATTGCTTTATTTATCAATGCAACCATGAAATCCATATGTGCAAGAACATAAGAAAAGTTTTCAATTAAAAAAAAGTTAACAGGAAGTTTTCAAAGATAATGAAAATTTCAAATCCCATTGTTTATTTTTCATTTAAAGAACAGAGCTTATAAATATCTCATGAGCATATGCCTGATCTTAGCACAACCTGAATAAAAGAACTGAAGGAAGAAGCATCAGAAGAATGCAGAAGAATCAGAAATACTTTACCAGTATTTCTGATGTCTTCATAAGGAAATGACCATGTAACTGTATGAAGCAAATTATGGCTTTGTATTGTCAACACCACAACGCTGTTCCATCACTGCAAGTTGTATTATAATAACATGTGTACGGCAATAAGTTGCGCATGGCCGAGATTTGCTTTAAATTGACAAAGTACAGTATTTTTTTGTTTTATTAATGCAGTGGGTTTTATTACTACATATTAATGGTGGGAACAAATGGAGAATGTTATTGTCAGTGAGTCAAATGAAATGCAAAAGCGTGCATATATCTCTGTGCAGGTCAGTGAACACATACATACACAATTCTCTTGATGCCTACATGAACAATTAAAGTATCCACATTGGAACAGCATGTGGGCGCTGGTCTAACAACAATGTGTGCCGCTGCCCATTTTCTACTTCAATCGCAGTAAAAGGCGGATGTGCCAGTAACGTGCATGCAGTGCTTTATCTGCCTGCTCAAAACCATGTCAACACATGGACATGTGTTGAGTGCCGTGATGAGACCGCTAATGTTTCCACAGAATAGGAAAAACAGCAATTTGAATGGACATACTTAAATATAACCCAACCAGCAGAAATTATTATGTCCATCATTGAGTTAGAATTTGACAAAAATCAGCCATCCCAACCTGTGCGATACCGGATGCATCACTCACTGGTTCATAGAACCTGTCGTGTCCTGTTCACAAAATCAAGCGTGTGAATGCTTGAGAAAGTCTGACCTGTCATTTGATGGACAATGTCAATAAGCTGTCCGTCTGCCAAACACATCAGTATCCAGTTCCTTTGATGAAGCGGATGCAAAGAGCCGAGGTTCTGTACTTGTCTGTCTAAACAAGGACACAATGCACCGTGCACCATATGTCAATCGTTTTCTGTCTCTCAGTGTGCGAACTTACAACAAAGCCGTGTTTCATCACAAAGTCTGGGGGAAAGAGAAAGGACAGAGACAAATACAGAGAACTAGAGAGATAAGAAGAATAAACGGGCAGACAGGTGATTAAATTCCTAGTCATGTTCTTCGGTGACCTCATATTGACTCTATCAAAGACACTACAAGATATACAGACATACCAAAGAAGAAAGGACTGTTACCCCCATTTCCTCACTCTCTCTGTTTTCCCTTCGATGTATCTCCCCGTTAGGTCATTTTCTTTTTCAATCGCTTTCATAATTGAGAAAGAGGGAAATGTCTACTGCAGTTTCAATAATTGAAAATGCTGCTTCGATTTAAAGAGAGGGTCACGCTGGACTTTCTGTTTAGTGTTAAGGTAGTATTTTATGACCCAAGGGAGATTTAAAAAAAAGTGAAGGCACCTGATTTCTACAAATGCTGAAGGCAAAAAACACTTAACTTTTTTCTTTGCTCAAAGAATTATCTTTGTCTCACATCACTACCACATTCTGTAGTTGTTTTTATACTTAATTCATATGACCCTCGGCTATAATAAAGATGTGTTTGTTATTATTTGCTGAAAATTGTGTTTTATTTGGTGTGTCGTTTATGTCCTCCTTATGTTACTTTATACGTACTCTACTTGTTCTCTTTTTTTACACCTATCTTACAGCTGTAGTAACTAGTTACTTTACTTTACTTCAGATTAAGATTTAATCAAAATAAGAACCCCCCCACCCCCACATACCAAATGTGTGTATCAAAACCCTCAAATGTGTGAGGGAGCCAGGCCACTAGATTAGGATTCACTTGACTAAACAACCGAACTTTGTATATAACTGTATAGCTATATAATATAACTATATATCTCTTCTACAGTAGCTATATTCTACGTAAGCACTCTTGCATCATTAATCACTATCTAATAACATCATATACAATAATGTGTCTGTCAAAGGTGCAAGGCAAGTACTTTTACTTTTGACACTTTAAGTTCATTAAGCTGTTGATACTTGTGTATTTTATTTAAGAAGACCTTCAAATTAAGTAGTTTTACATAGTTGTGTCGTAACTTTTACTTCAGTGAACTGCTTGGGCGTGAATTACAAAGTGACTCCAAGTGCCTCTGCCTGCGGTATCATCAATGCAGATATATGTTGACCTTTCACAAAATAAACCTTCAATATGAATTACCATTGAATGTGTTCTTCCATTTGATTTGAGAGAATTCCTTCTTGGGCAACTTGTGTCCTGAAATTAGCTGAATTGCTTAATACCACCATCTAAATGGCATGACAGCTGGATTATGTTGATCAGTGAGAGCCAGCAACAGTGTCTGGCTTCTGAGAATGATGAAACGATGCTGTGCTGCTTAGACCATTTGTCATCAAAAGTCAAGTAAAGCAGATCAAGCTGGCTGTTTTCATGGCTATCACATGCGATGCCAATAACAAGCGCCAGCAGCACCTCGCCTGTATTTTGGCAAAGCAGGTAGCTGACAACACCTCATCAAATCCCATTAATGTCCTGCCAGACAGATGAAGGGATTTACCAGCCTCGTGAAATACCAGCCATTGGCACTGGTGATACTACTGAACAGCTTTCGAGGTCAGTTAGGGTGATTCTTCCACGGAAAATAGTAGCTCAATAATAATAATAATAATAATAATAATAAGAGCTCTATAAACCTAAAACCCATTTAAATTGTAATGTAATAATCTCGTTGTTATCCTAAAAAGTACAATATGAAGCTTTTTTGTGTTTTTGGAAGACATCCCATAGAACTTGGTACCTGTGGCATTTAAACGCTGTAGTTGCTGAAAGAAAAATGAAAAGAAACAGAAACAAAAACAGGAAACAAAGCGCATTCACATTCAAAGCCTGGAGGATGAGGTGTTACATTTGACTAAACATTTGATTTCACAACTTATTTTGCTCCTTCCTGCTAGTCCTGGAGGAGAGAAGCTGTTCTATTAGGCCGACACGGGCTGTTGGACTTGGTTGTGTCTTTGTTCCGTCGCTTCCTGTGGGCCTCTTTATTTTGTGCGACATGCGCACTAAAATAATGCTACATCGTACACCTGATGCCATCCTAGCTAGAGCGGGGAAAAGAAAAAACATAGCGAAGAATTGCAATATGTGTGGACCTCACAAAAATTGGCATAATGTGAAAGAAGGACTTCTTATCATTGCTATGCTAAGGGGATCCAACCAAGGCAGCTGGCAAAGGCAGGAGCGCCGCTCAACTGATATGAGATAGTGATGCTGAAAGAGTATGTGCTCTACCATTCCTGTCTCACTTTGCCAAAGGCATTCCCTTCAGACTACAGTCACTATCCATTGCATAACAACCTTAAAAAAGCATGCACATAAAGCAGAAACATCCGACCATGTGTCTTTAGGCCACAGCACAAACATGCTGTTGCTCTTTAAATTAAAGCATAACATCAACGCATTTTTGGCTGTCAAAAACATCTTTCTCATCCTTGTCCCGCTGTGCACCAACTACTAAATCAAAAACACCCTTCCAATAGCTGCTGCTATAAGATGACATCTGTTACTTTGTGCATTACAGCCCAACCGTTTGTCACAAGGATTGTCAGGCGTGTGTCAATGTCGTCGGCAAAAAATAGGCCGGTCACAGTTTGGCAGCCGATCGACCAGTGCATCGCTCCGAAATGTAAGTGACACCGAACCCCTGAACTCATTGGCAAAATGGAACCATTCTCTGCCGATGGCAAAACCCGGAAATTGAAGGTCATTCCCTCTACTGACTGTTAATTATTGTCAAAATGTGTCGCGTTCAAACCGCTGCATCAACATCTCTCTGACAACTTGGATAAGATGTGAATCAAGGCAAATCAAATCAACCTGATGGGACTAGCAGAGCTTTTAAACACTATTTCAAGTGAGCGGACTACATAATTAGCTGCTGTTTAGACACTTCCCACTGGAACGCATAATGTTGGCTCACTTTTCACATTTTATCTAACCTCTTGCTTCTCCGGTTTCTCTCTAGTAAGGCTACATTACAACAGTGCTGTAATTCCCCCCCCCCCCCCCCCCCCCCCCTTAGGAAACTAAGGCCCATTACACATTACACAGCTTTCCCCCTACATACTGCATCTATTCACAGAGACGGACTCCATGTGCACACACACACGGAAGCGTATTGAACACTTGCGCACACATACCCCGGCACACTTTCGTAGTACATTCACTGTATGTTAACACATGCAAGCACACACAGATTATAATATACTGTTCAGAGCACTGTGCACTTAGGTGACCCAAATATCACACATACAGTATGAGAGCATGCATACATGTCTAATTTGGTTTGACTGCACAGTAATGTGCTGGGGTTAGACGGCTGTCCAGTGTGCATGACCCTCAGCAACTACATTAGAGATGGAAAAATAAGACTGTCTGTTCTCATAGTCGGCTTCTCTCTCTGAGCTGCATAGCAAGACAGGATGGTCTCAATAGGAGATGAGTGTCTGTGTGCGTCTGTGAATGTGTGCGTAAACAGCTGACTGCCTAGCTCTACCACTTCTAGTGTGTGTACTGTACATCTGATATATTCATACAAGACATTTGCATTTTGCAGCACTGCTATCACAATCCCATGTAACAATTCCATTGTAATTTGAAATCTGTTTCAATCACTTCTTTATCACGTTTATTTTTAAATAATGGAATTTGGACACTTATGATACGCAAATCAAATTTCCTCTGAGAATGTTGTGTTACAACTGCAAGATTACGTTTTTCCATAATGCCTTAATAAGCCTGGCTGTATCATTCCAGCCTAGATTGTATGACCTTCATGTTGCACTGAATGAGGACATACCTTTGTCGGCATAATGTAATCCTCATACAACCCTCTAAAATGCACAGAAATGCAATTAAACATTCATACATTCATGATAAGGGACACACAAAGGTTCAAACTATCACTTTAGTGAAAAGGAGCTAGACTGTGAAGGTGCATTAATTCCACAGCTCTCTTAGATTGACTTAAATCACTTCCACTTTAATGCTGTATGTTGACTTTGTAGCCACATCATTCTAATCCAGTCATGCTCCCTCTTACGACTAAACCTTTCCTAAATTACAGCATTGTCCTATTGTGTATGTCCTGCTCTAAGCTCTGCTTACTCCCCTCTATGTGTGTATTTGTGCCAGTTTGCTTGTGTGGGTGTGAGGACGTGCATTATAGTTTTTGGATAATGACAGATAGATGACTTAGGAATGGAACACAAAACAGAGTGACCTTTCCTTTCAAGCATTTATGCATACACACACACACACACACACACACACACACACACACACACACACAGACAGACACATGGGTCACCTGAAAACAGTGGAATTAATAGGACCAAAAACAACAATATCCTGACGATTATAGCTGGGACCTTCAGACTAAAGAGGATTTTCAGCTTAACTTTTTAAGATTTAGCTACAAGACTTATGCTCAGGACCACAGTGTAATTGAATAATACATTTGCATAAGGATTACCAGAACCCAGTTCTAATTCTTTTTATTTAATAATGCAAATAGATATTTTCAGTCAAGTGAATAATGGTTATAAATAACAAAGGTAAAAGTCAGCAGACACCCTCTCGCCCTCTCGTTGTGTGCTTTGAAGGGTGATGAGAGTAAGCAACATGAAGAGCATTAAATTATACTCGTCCGAACATTGTCTTATGACCGGCATTACAGTGCCAGTAGATGCAACTGCATTAGTGATGCTTTTACTTGGCGCATACAGTGTAAACGTTTTAAGGGTCCCGTCTCTTCTTAAACTAAGACAACACATTGCCTGGAGTTCACATTGTGTGCTCGAGCTGTAAAACACTTTGCAGCAGCGTCCTATCAGCATGAACAAAGATTTGCTGATAGAGATGAGTTGCAATGGTCTTGCAGCACTCAAAGAAACATATGTCTTACAGATACAAATTACTTTACAACCGAAAGTATTTATTTTCATTAGAATAGACATTTTTTGCTGTGTGTACATGTGTACATTTCATGTGTGTACATCAACTTTGCTTTATGATACATTGTATTTTGCATTTTGCAACTTCAAGTTTGTTCCATGGGAGACAAAAGAGATCACAGAACGCAGATTCAATGAATAACACTGATGGTGGCTCAGCCCATCCCAGAGCACAGTTATTGTGCACGATAACTCACTGGTATGGCTTCCTGGGACACTTAAATAAATCTGAGCCATCGTTAATATTCCACCTGTGCTTTTGCTGCTATTACAAGACAACATGTCTGCCATGAAACATCTTTTGAGATCTGTAAGGCACAGAAATGCAGAAAAGTGACCAGAACTGTAGATTTCAAATAAAGAAGTATAACATATTACTAATCATTTCAATTTCAATGTACTGCCACTAGGGTTATCAGTAGTGATCAGCCAAACAAATTATAAACCTTCCCTTCTTCTTACAAAACAAAACCAGTGAGACATCAGAATGTTGCTTCCCCACAAACAGACAGTAGGTAAAATAATAAATGCAGTTAAAAATACAAAACCATCTATATTTACTCCATATTGATGCTCTACCTCAAGGACATCTTTGCCAAATGAAGACAGACTGTGACAGCAAGTTAAAGCAGTTTAATTGGCAGATGGAAACAACTGTTCTTTCAGTGATAGAAAACACGCAGCAATGATGATGACTCCCAGCAATGCATTACAACCACATCTAGAACAGAAGGCGGTTTAATAAGGGTCAAGTCACGTCACACATAAAAAAGGGGAGCATTTCCCAGGACGTTCATACCTACAGTACCTAACATCCAACCCCTTCTAATCTGGATGCTGTAACTATTACCCTAATGGTGAAATCAGCATAAAATTGCAGCCATAATCAATATGCTAGCCTCTTTGCTACCAGTCCCGATGGAATTAAATGCTGTAAATAACAATGAGAGTTTTATTCAACCTGCTCAAGGGTACAAATTTGTAAGCTATTATAAAGCGGTGAATTATGTCACTTTGGGGGCAGCTGAGAGGCAAGCACTTGTAGATTTATTAAAAGCTGCACACCCACTTAGAATACCATGACCTGTATAAGGAAACTAGGAAAGTACTTGTGTAAAATACTGTAGCATACTAATGTTGTCATTACATAGGGTATTTTACAGTGTGTGCCTTTTGAAGAAACTCATTAGTTAATTACACTTTTGAGACACGCCACTATACAAAATAGGGACCGCGCAAAAGAATACCTTTGTGTATCACATTCTTATCACATAGTGCTCCAACACAGCCAACTCTACCGTCACTGCCTGTTAAATATGTATTACCAGCCACAACAAAAACAACAATTCTGTTGAGTCTGTGTGAGTAATAATGGCAAAGTTTGGTCCTAGAGACACTGTAGCAGCAAACACCAGCTCTTTGCCAGTCGTATTGTGGACATATTTTGTCACTGCGATAGCAACACAACCACGAGACTTTACAGTTGTGTGGTTGCCATCATACACCAAATTAAAAGATGGGTGATGTGTCGAAAGTAAGAACTGGGGAAGGGGCCATTGGCCAATGTGACAGTAGATGTGAAATGTTCTCATGACAAGACACTTTGGATGGAACCAAACCTGGGTCCTGTTTGAACCTGCTGTGATTAGAGCCTATGGGGAAGGAGGCTTATGATTTCATGATATGATAATTACCTACCAACGTGTCAATACTGTTTTATAAAAATGGTAATAAGAGTATGATAAATGTTCTAGAATTAATCAGTGTTTTTGTTTTAAAATGTAATTGTAAATCTTCATTTAAACTATGGATGCCACCTCCTTCATTGGAAACAGATCTTGATCTTTGGTGGCATCCATGAAAGTGTATTTTTGTTTGTAATGTTTCTTCTGTAAAAATGTGTCCTGCTTGATTTACACTTTCTGAATAAAATACCTACCTCCCTACTTACCTAATAAAACAAATATTCAGATTTCGTATTTATATATTATTATAGATTCAAGACAACAAATCATGCTTTCAATCATCATTCTGAAATCCTAACTAGATGAATGGTCTATTGGCAGGCAACGACAATCAGACACTTTCATGTATTAATATCAAGAATTGAGTCACTTGCTATTTTGTATTTGTTTTTTATGATAAGTGGGTTGAAGAGCCTTAGAGCTGTAAATGAGAAATTGTTTTAGTTGTTCCCCAGTTTCTTTGACTGGATTACTTCATTTGATCAAGACATAGACCATTGTTTTTATTTTCTTCACTGAAAGGCTGACAACAAGTAATGTTAAATATGATTATTGATTGCATAACATTAGGGGAGTCCCCTCGGCCTTGATTTACAATGTCGGTTGATTGTGCGGTTGGTTGTTGTTGCTTCCAAGGATTTGGTAATAGTTTGGGTGCTTTGAAGTGGGGTTGTATGAGGTTCTTATCCGTAGTCATTGCATTACCTATTTTAGATGGTCGGCACTTCTCCAGTTTGGAGAAGCAGACAGGAGCACCCGAACATGAGCAAAGCAATATACTGCTGCGAACGTGGGCAGCAGCAAGACGTATTTTAGACACTTAACCGAAAGACGAAATAAACAAAAATAAACAAAAATATTTCTCAGTGTACGCTATATTGAGAATATTTTCCGACATGGAACTGAAGTGAAAGTCCTGTGGCTTTGAAATGAACATAGAAAAGTATTACTTTCAGTTTGTTTGGCAATCAGAAAAAGCTGTCTGATGGCAAGATTAAGCGATATTCTAAATATAGCTTGGACTTAAACGGATATTGATCTTTGGTCTTTCATTTAGGTGGCTAAAATACGTTTTGCTGCTGCCTCGTCCACAGCAGTATATTGCCTTTCTCTCGTATCGGTACCCCGTTTGTTCAAACTGGGGGTTGGAGACTGAGGGGAATACACCTTTTGTCTACTTAACAAAAGCTTGATGTGTCTTGAGATATTATGAAATGGGATTTAGAAATGAAGACGAGCACTTCTCCATACCGTTAACATGTTGTGTGCTTACCTTACACTTTTGCCATGGATTCAGCTGCTGAGCAGGTAAATGTTAAGAGAATATTAACTTAGTTATAACGTTGACATTACCAAACGTTACCTTTGAGGGACATTAACGTAAAACGTTAACACAATGTTTGCTGGTTATAACGTATCGGTTTAGCTAACGGATCAATACTGGTGAGCACTAGCAATCAGCAATGAGCTGGTACGTTACTCGGTGGCAGTAAAGTTTAAAAACCTCTCGTCTACTCTCTACCGATGTGTGGACAGTGATGCCAGCCTTCCTCGCCCGCTTTGGTCCTTTTGATAAAGCAATTAGGAGCTCGACAGCTGACAATCAGGTGCTCCCAATTAGCGGCGATTGTAAGATGTCTGGTCTTATACACAAAACATAACCGTGTGCACTCAAATGTGCTTGGCGTTCAACATCATTCTCATGAGAGAACATGTATGTGACCTCATACGTATGCACACATACATTCTGTTTCTCTGAATCCTCCAGATTAGTTTTCAGATCACAGCAGCAACAAAAAAAAAACCAAGCTTGAATGTGTGCCGGATGTTCAGCTCCACTGGCTGCAGTGGGTCACAGTGGTGTAACAGCCGGGGGTTGATCCGTGATCAGTACGGATCCCCCCCCCCCCCCCACGGTTTGGCACACACATGAGTTGCGGATTAATTGCACAGTTCTTAAGGTGGAATAATGCAACACTGTGATCAACGAATCTGTGTTTTAATCGGCGGGAGGAGAGCGAGTGACGTTGCACCGGAGCTAACAATGCTCCGCTCAGTTGCATAATGATGCGTTCAAGCTCAATTTGAGTAAAAATGAGTACAGGGCAAAAGTAAATTATAAATAATAAATGATATATTAGTTATCATGATATGTTCAAATGTAATCTTGTAAAAAAAAATTGTGTTTTGTCTTTAAAACGCAATAGTTGGTTCTGAAAGGGAGAGTGAGACTGATCCATGACGCAAAAACGAGAATTATGAATTTTGTGATCTGTTGCACCACTAGCGGGTCGTATCTTGAGGGTTACTGCTGTGGCCACGGCCAGTCAGTCAGGCCATGGCTAAAGCACAGTTGGTCTGAATTTAATGTGCAGTACCACACATTAAGTAAACAGAAAGAAGCTTTTCATAATACACCGTCTAATGACCACGTACTTTCATTTCTGATTTAATAAGTTGAACAGAAATCGTATATTGTCAGCATGAAAAGCAGCGGCATCCTTTCATTATTAATGGGGGGCAAGAACAAAAGTGGTCAGTGTCACACCGTGGAGCTAATTTTCAAAACATATGCAAATGTCTGCTCTTAGTGAGCTCTCACACTCAATTTGTTGATTTTCTTTTTCAGACCCTAAAGGGACACTAGATTAAAAGCTGCAATCCAGATGGGCACATGCAAGTAGCTTTGTGACATGTTGCCAAGTGTTCAAAGAGTGATTACAAAAATGTTTAACACCTCTTAGTTCTGACGCCTGTTTGTGTACTCCCTGACAGCATATCAAACAAGAAGTAGGTGGAGACCAGACCAGACTCAGGTACCGAGATAGAACAGTGCTCTTAAGAGAATAAGAGAAATTTAAAAAAGGATTAAAGGCAGAGGCAAAAGAGAACGAACGAATGATACATTGGGAGTGAGGTAGAGAAACAGTGACAACTTGAGTGTGCCTATATATGTGCGAGTAGTTCAGGGCCTCAATTGATCCAACAGGTTAGTACTCTCATAATGCACTGGTTAAAATTGGCGGCTTATTACATGGCGCTCGTGTGTGTGTGTGTGTGTGTGTGTGTAAGTGTGCGCACATGCTTTAGTTTATGTGCAGCGCTCACTTTGAACAAACATGGCAATGCTATGCTTTATGTGTTTTATAGTGCTGTGAATAGCAGCCTGCCCATGATTGGTTGGAGAGGAAATAATTCAGAGGAGAGGCAGCAAATAACTCACATATATACAGTATGCATGATGAAACACACCCAAACTGGCATGCACCATTAAAGACAGCGGTCTGGACAAACGAACACTCTGAGATGCATGCGAGTGCAGGCAGTGTGCACACTCTTTAATGCATGAACATGCTCAGACACAGGCCTGAGATGCACATTTCATCCACATGTAGGGCACCTTCTAACCAATAGAGACACAGAGAAGATTACTGGAAGACTACAGCAGCATTGGTGTTGCTCCAGAGACAGAGGACAAGGCTGGAGAGGGTAAATGTAAATATTCACTCTACTGCAAGAGTGAACACACCAAATGGATAAACACCGTACACGGGCACTGACACCCACACACACACACACCATTTCATCATTAAAATGTGCACACACATGCATAGAGACATGAGAAAACTGACAGACAAGAAAATACTATTTTTCTTTGAAGTTTCTCTCAACATAAGCATGATTACATAGACCTAATCGAGCATTCTTCCCGAAAGGCACTGTGTTCTTGTCTGCATACAAATAGTATTATTCCACAGAGTTTCATTGTTTGTTCAACGTAGTTGGATTTCACTCGTCTCTTGAATAATAATTGCCAAGTAATGTGATTCTTCATCAGCGTGAGGCAAGAGAGCTGGTTTTGAAAAGAATATTAAATACAGATCACCATGCATGTACAGTATGTCTCATATGCGGAAGGAAGTTCGGGATTCATTCTAGGTTTAATTAGTTACATTTGACAGAAAACTTGTGTCCCAAAACCGGCCTCCAGTGGTTACTGTTATTGTAATAAAAGCAGACTTCAAGCCACTGCACGGCCTATACAACCAGCTCGCTTTTCTCTCCTCCTCAAATGACACGTTGAGGAGAAAACGTGCACGTCTTCATTCAAAACACAATGTACAGAGCTCTTACAGTGTGTGTGTGTGTGTGTGTGTGCGTGCATATAGATTACACGTGCAGTCAATCTCCAAAAGAAAGCAAGCTGACACTTTTCCGGTGAACAGCAAAGGCTCTTGTCCTCAGCTGACATTGAACATGTGTGACTCTGCGCGTGTCGACGGGATAAACACAAACAATACAATCATCCGGAAACAAGGGCTCTGTTGTATGAGTCCTTCCCAAGCCATCTGGTCTGTTCTACCTACATCACTGACTGCTGCGGTGAGATGAAGCACCTTCGGCAGGGCAGGGCTGTCTTTCCTAGCATACATCTGCAGTCAACCTCAGACAAGCAATGATACTTCTTCTCACAGCTACCTGTCAGTCCATCTCAACCTCAGAAACATACACACATGTTCCCCCATTCTCTCTGTGGCCTGGTTAAGGGTTCTGCCTCAGTGACCGGGTCCAGGCGTCAGAGCTGCTGTCTGACTCTTTCCTTCACGAGACAATGCACAAAAGTCCCAAATATCACACAAACCAAACGCACAAAGATGCATAAAACACCAGTGTTCATGCACACACAAACATGAGGTGCTAAATTTACCCAGTCAAAGATAGCGTGGACCAGCACATCTGTCAACACACACACATATATGCATAAGAAGATGTGGAGCTTTTAATACACGCTGCTTAGCCCCCTCCCTTCTGAATTGGTGCATAACTGCAGATTAAAATACACATGTGCCCATACACACAATCAGAAGTTGATAGTTCAGAAGAGGAAGCGGTGTTGACAGCTGTGAAACTCGTAGACAAAACTTGACAGGAGGAGCCATTCATACACACTGAGATGTTTAGAAATCCTTCTCCGTGGAAAAGACCAGAATAGAACCAAATAGAAAGAAAACAGGCCAAGCCAGGACAAATTCTCTCTCTCTCTCTCTTCCTCCCCCTTATTTCCTCACCCCACAAATAATAGAAACATATCAGTCTTTCAACTCTTTCCATTTAAAAGACTGAGCCACCTCCATCACACACACACACACACACACACACACACACACACACACACACATGTTCACATACTGCATAGATCCAATAATCTCTCTGTCCATCCCTCACTCCCTTCCTCATCACCTCAACTGAACTGGCTGTCCAAAGGATAACCTCTATATCTCTCTCTCTCTCTCTCTCCCTCTCACACACACACACACACACACACACACTGTCCCTTTCATCTAAATGACACAAATCTCCCAAACGGTAGCTTACCTTGTCCTAAAAAGGAAGGACACTGATAATTTGACTCCAGAGACATGTATAACAAAAAACATGAAAAGAAATATGACTGTCAAACATAGTTGAAATTGGATATAAATTGTGTGTCGACAGACACAATTTGCAGATAAGCCATTTTCTTGGGCATTCGTGTTTAGTTTGCCTCTCGAGAGTGAATACATTTTTCTACTAAAGAACATCTACAGTTTGGAATTCGACTACGATAAGCGTCAAATCTGTGTTATTTAACATTCATTAAATATAATTTGTGTGTCCAAGTTGTGAGTCACAATGCGCATGCTAGACAACAGCAGTAGACAGTTGGAGCTGTAATAAATGGATCTGTGGACCAGACAGTAATTTGTCTGATGTTAGACTCATCGTCCTACTTTTGCGACCACGTATGCTAGTTTTTGGTGGTAAACTTAGATGAACGAGTTTTGACTTCCACAAATACTGCATATATGCAGCGATGTCTATTTTTTCTGCAGAGCATTAAGGCTTGAATAAAATGTACATTACCACAGCAAGGATGTACTGTGCTTGTGTGGCACAGATGCTTTTATAAATGAGTTGACAGTAATGGATCCAATTTGTCAATGATTCAAACTAAAATCTTGGCTAGACGTTATTTCGTTCAAAATACATGACTGATTTAGATATGGAGCGTCCTCTAATGTGGATATTCACACTGTGTCCTCTTTCAAATGTCATGCTGCATTGCAAGATAAATGAAGCCCACCAGGTCTCTTATGACTTCAGGTAAAACACATGAGCACATCACATTGAAAATGGAATGACATGACACACCATGCATTGACTGATAGTGAATATTAATTTAATCTAGAATCTCTTCCATTAAAAATTGCACAATTGTATCAACTCTAAAGTGGTTGTTGTTGATTGCCTGCAATATTACATATTAGGGGAACCCCTACTTCATCTTTATCCAAGTGTTTATCTATATGGTTTCTACTGATCTAGCCAGGAGCAACAAGAAGAGACAAACACCATAAGCACATGGGTATCTATAATATGTGTCTGTACAGGTTAAAGACATTGTGTCACATGTAGCCGTCTAATATTAATTTAAATATTCCATGCTTTTTACATTTTAAATGTACAAACAAGTACTATGTCATTTATCTGTACAGCCAGGACTAATCAAATATACTGTATCTCAGTGATTAGTATCGGAATAGTGCGTGAAAGAAGCGTGCCAATGTACAATACGTGATTTGAGCCAGTCTCATTTGTTAGCTTTTTCCCCTCATCTGTGATGCATGGTTAGCCAGTGGATGCACTATGACACGCTGCATGGTGAAAAAACCAGAACAACCTCGAAGTGAGGACTTAATCTGGCTGCATAAATCACAGGGACTTTCTGAGCGTAACTAATCAAGAAAACACACAACCACACATACTTCCACACTCTCGCTTTATACAGTGGTGTATAAAGTACCCAAAAGCAATACTTGAGTAAAAGTAATAAAGGAATATGACACTGAAGGAGTTGTAACAGTGTGTTTATACGTATGCTGATGACTAGAGGATGTAGAGGGCCAATGCATAATATTGTCTTCAGCAAAAAATATCGACTTGATGCATCAGGTCAGTGTTTTGAGAAAGGACACCTGCCTTGTAAACTCCTCTGGGCCTGATTAGAACACAAGAGGCAAAGGTTTTGGTCAAGCTGAATCTGCAATTGGCCGACTGCTTCCATCATAACTCGATCTGATGATCCACAAAATGACTCAAATATCAAAACATGATCAATACTAAAGCAGCACAGGAAGTAACAACCCAGTCATTACTTGAAACTGACAAATGTCCTGTTCACCTTCAAAAGAAGTTGGTTTTCAAAATTGCGAGAAACAGGCCGCTGAGGCAGGTAGAGGTGTGTTCAGCTTCACAGGTAGAGGTGTGTTCAGCTTCACATGTAGAGGTGTGTTCAGGTTCACAGGTAGAGGTGTGTTCAGCTTCACATGTAGAGGTGTGTTCAGGTTCACAGGTAGAGGTGTGTTCAGCGGTAGAGGTGTGTTCAGGTTCACAGGTAGATGTGTGTTCAGCTTCACAGGTAGAGGTGTGTTCAGCTTCACATGTAGAGGTGTGTTCAGGTTCACAGGTAGAGGTGTGTTCAGCGGTAGAGGTGTGTTCAGGTTCACAGGTAGAGGTGTGTTCAGCTTCACAGGTAGAGGTGTGTTCAGCTTCACAGGTAGAGGTGTGTTCAGCTTCACAGGTAGAGGTGTGTTCAGCTTCACAAGTAGAGGTGTGTTCAGGTTCACAGGTAGAGGTGTGTTCAGCTTCACAGGTAGAGGTGTGTTCAGGTTCACAGGTAGAGGTGTGTTCAGGCTCACAGGTAGAGGTGTGTTCAGTTTCACAGGTAGAGGTGTGTTCAGGCTCACAGGTAGAGGTGTGTTCAGGCTCACAGGTAGAGGTGTGTTCAGTTTCACAGGTAGAGGTGTGTTCAGGCTCACAGGTAGAGGTGTGTTCAGGTTTACAGGTAGAGGTGTGTTCAGGTTCACAGGTAGAGGTGTGTTCAGGCTCACAGCTAGAGGTGTGTTCAGGTTCACAGGTAGAGGTGTGTTCAGCTTCACAAGTAGAGGTGTGTTCAGGCTCACAGGTAGAGGTGTGTTCAGGTTTACAAGTAGAGGTGTGTTCAGGTTCACAGGTAGAGGTGTGTTCAGGCTCACAGGTAGAGGTGTGTTCAGGTTCACAGGTAGAGGTGTGTTCAGGTTCACAGGTAGAGGTGTGTTCAGCTTCACAAGTAGAGGTGTGTTCAGGTTCACAGGTAGAGGTGTGTTCAGGCTCACAGGTAGAGGTGTGTTCAGGTTCACAGGTAGATGTGTGTTCAGCTTCACAAGTAGAGGTGTGTTCAGATTCACAGGTAGAGGTGTGTTCAGGCTCACAGGTAGAGGTGTGTTCAGTTTCACAGGTAGAGGTGTGT